>NC_071337.1:9869030-10164030 GCF_027744825.2 Synchiropus splendidus
TGACTGCCCTTGCGCCCCTGACCTCCTTCTCCAGGCCTCCACTGTGCCAACATCTCACTCTGTCAGACAGCTAAGCCCAGGTGGGGGCGGAGGAGAGTGTGTGTGCCAAAGCACAATATCCAAAAGGGGCTCCTTCACAGACCCTGCATGGACACACTTAACAGGCCCTCAGAATGAAAACACTTAGCTTGTGCGTTTGCTAAATATGTAGCCTTTGCTACTGGGAGATCAAAAAGTAAAACATTACTCTCTTGCAGGATTGAAAGGTTGCTTGTTCTCAAATAAGCCTGCATGATGTCTGATGTCTGAAGTATCAAAGTAAACTGTGCTAATGTTTTGGGTTTTTTTTTTTTGATGGCCATCAAAATCGGACAAAATGAACATTAATTTGCAAGAAAACAGTTTCACTTTCACTCATACCCAGTGCTTTGGGCCTAAGCTTTTTATGTGTGGCGAGGTCCCTCATCTGAGAGGGCTTCATGGTGCAAGGAAAAACTACACAATGGTCTATAGTGCACGGGACTTAAATTAAACTGAAGAATTGCTGAGTTTTATTCAGTATATACAAAAAAAGGTTTCAAAGTGCTACGATGAATGACACTTTGGGTCAAAAGCTGGTGCCATCTTGTGATGTAATGGAGGCAACCAAAGACAGAAAAAAGCATTGCTCAATACGGGCGGAGTAACACATCATACCAACAAATATCTGACCGATTCGTCAATACTTTTTCAGGAAGAAGCCAGAGCAAGTGACGAAGATGAGTTGATGCTATGATCGTATGACATGGCCTCGCAGGCTCTGGCATAGTGCAGTACTTCATAGACAATACAATAGAAAAGCATTGCAAGAACGACTCAAACCTGCGGCTTCACTTTGTCTTTAGCTTTCGTTTCAGAACGAAATGCAAATTTTGGCACTGAAGCACAGACAACCAATCTCTTTCTCGATCGCCATGATAGTTGAACATTCTCACGGTGTTGATACTTGTGTTGGAGCATAAGAACGTGGCACCTTCAGCTGTCTGGAAAGAGCATCGGGGAATGAACCAGACTAGTTCTAGTCTATGCTACTTTTCTTGATGTCATGGTTGCTTTAAATGGCGCTTGCATGATGTCTCGAAAAGATGAAGTGGTTTTCAGGTGTGACTCAAGTACTGTAAATACCTATGTGGATAAACCAATGGTATGGATGAAGACCAAGAGCAACCATCAGATGTAACCCTAGAATTGTGAAGTGAAACGAAATTCACTTAAACTTGAAAAGTCAAACTTATGCTGCTTTCAATTGCATTATTTGTTAATAATGTCAGATAATAAATATGTTGATATTTGAAGACATTTTTAATATTAAATATTGAGGAAAATAAGGCTTCAGTTTGGTGGGAATGACATGAGAGCAGAACTTTAAATGCTCTTTCAAAAATGTGAGTCGGTGTATTGCTTGATGAACTAAACTCAGTTAACTTAAAGAATTCCCACAATTGCCTCCAGTTTATAATTATGTCATTTAGAGTCATGGCTCCGTGTTCCCCTGCGTTTTTCTCATCACTTTGATGGTGATGAGTTTTGTCTCCTGTCTTACGCAATACTGGATGTGTGTGCTCGAAGCAGTTACTCCGCATGTGTGTTTGCCATCATTTACACACGCTCTTTCTAATTTCACACTTCACATGCTTTCTGTCATCGGCTGCAAATACAAAATGAAAAAAAGAGAACGAAAACAGGCTGCGGTGGTTGATGAAAGCGAAATTAAAAAATGAAAAGATGTGGGGAGGGAGGAGGGAGCTGTCAATGGTTTAGCTCTAGCGCTTATGATGGAAACCAATCGCTGTGGAAACAGCACGAATCAGCAGACCACATTGTAGCGGACGCCAACTGCACACGCACAGAGGCGCACACAACAGCTCACACATCTGTAGCTTCAGCGCCGCCTGAGATCTGTACTGGTAAATGAACATGATGGGTTTCCCCTGCAGCTCAGACGTTCTATTAAAGCCCCAGTCCAACATAGAGTCTGAACACCACAACGACCACTCAAGTGTACACGACTCTTCCTCTTCTGCCATTTCACTTTCCCAGAAATCTGCTTGATTTATTCTCCCAATTCCCATCTCTTTCTGTCACCCCCGCACTCCGTTCCCCCTACTTAGATAGTTATGGCATCCACCAGGGTTCCTGTGGTGGAGGGCCAGAATAGGGTGGGTGGGTTGTCCACGTCGGAGCCTGACAGGAGCGGGACTGCCTTTACACTGTCCAAACCGGGTGAGCCGTCAATCCTGATTAGCGCTCACGCTGCCCAGAGCCAGGGAATCAGGGGTCTCTGGAAACCATTACTCCGGCAGTGAGTAAGTACCCTGTCCCCTCCTCTAACCTGTCCATCCATCCCGCCTCCCGCTCTAACCAGCCGCCGTTCCGGCACAACTTAATCACTCACAGCTGAGCGGGAGGCAGAGAGGGAGAGTGGGAGGGAAAGGAGGCATAGTTAGGGGAACAGGGGGATGAAGGTGAGGCCCAATCAGCAACAAGTGCTATCGATTACTTTTGCGCGAGGGTCAGGAAAACACACACTGGAGGCTGGTGAACGAGTTAAACTCCCTTCCTCTTTATTCTAGCCTTATTCAGACACAAACCAAAGAAGGTTGTGATGCGTTCACATTAAGAGTCAGACTTGCCTACAGAGTCATTTGAGCTAGAGGGAAATGTTTCGTTTCAGTTGCGAACATTGGCGCGTCTATAGCGGGAGTAAGGCATGGAAGACATGGAAATTACAAACGTGATAATTGATCAGAGTTTAAAAAAAAAATAATAATAATAAGGTTAGGGGCATTGAACCAAATGGCAACCAACCGAATATCCAACTGAAGTAAAGGGAGCGGCAGCAAGCCTTAAGATAAGGTTTGGCCACAAGGACAGGAAGGGGCTTCACATTTCTGTCCAAGATATGGTGACAAGCGGACCAGGCTTTGGCCCGGACTTGAGTCCTCCCAGGTCTTCTCTTGACACTCAGGAAACTTGGCTCAAGTTGACCGAGGAAATACGTGTAATCGACGTGTAGGAGGGCCACAACTCCACAAAAACACTCAGGTTTTCAGTGGCATTGACCACTCCTAATAGAGCTCAAACAATTTACTACTCTTTCAATAGTAAAAACACAAGAGGACACTAGGATTCAGTGGAACCTGATTAAGAGCAATACAACTACAGGGCAAGGAAAACATTCTCGATAGTCCATCACCTTCACCTCCTCTGGGAGTGGAGGCTCTTGATGATAAGTGCTTGATTCTCCTTTTATTTGAGCACTGTTAAGGACCCATTTGAGGATTTAAGACTGTGAGGTCAGACGTGGCTAACATTTCATTGGCGCGACCAGAGACGGAGGCAAGATTGGATTTTAAGGCATATTTTCAATCCAAAATGGACATTAATGGAGTCATGAGTTAAGACCAGTTAAAAGTGTAGAGCTAGAGGTGAGAGAGTGAACTTCACCAGTGGGGGTAGGTGGTTGAGGTGGGTTAAACTAAGTGAAGAAACTAAGGGTAGAAAATAAGCTTTGACATAGCAGTGGTTGCAGCTAGCATCAAGCTACATAAAACAGTGTCCATCATTTTAAGTATTGTACAATGATTAGATTAGATTAGATGTCCTTTATAAGGCCCACGGTGGGGAAATTCAATAATCAATATGTATTGTGTATCTTTATACTGAGAGAGTTAAACCCTGCCAAGAATTTGAGCATGTCGGATCAATACCTTGGGAGGAGTCAGTCACATGGACTCACACGCCATGAATCCACGCTGCTTTGTGTCGAGTTTGTAAGTCAATGAGTGAGTCATCTTTCCATTGACTTAAGTGACTCATGACTCAAGTGAACCAGGGCTTGTCCCATGTTTCAGCCGTTCAACTGTTACTTTATTTAAGAATTAAAATTCATTCCAGAGGTCATTTAAATTTTCTGAAATGAGAAATAATCCGACTGCACACAGGCTATCAATGACTGACTTCAAGCTATTCAGGTGGTCACCTAGTCAAAGTGGCAGCAGCTTCTGTTTACACTTCCTCGTCTCTGCTGTGACAAAGTGTTTCTTGAGCTACAGAAAGACTGGGAGGGGGAGAATTGTTTTTTTCTTTGGCTTTGACTCCCCGGCGCCCCAGAGATTCAGGTTACGGAAGCCAAAAAAGGGAATAGTCATCCGATGATGGATCGCATTTCCTGCTCGTCTCACTCTCATTGTCTGTCTTCTGCTCTTGTGTTGCTTTCATCTTGAAAGTCAAAATAAAAAAGAAGTATGTGTGAGAGAGTGAGAGACACCCACGGAGAGGCTGAGAGGTGAATGAAAACATTTCTCATCTGGCGCAGGAGGAGCACGGTTCAGCTGACAGCTTATAAAGTCTGACCGCGGATCAGATTGTTGTCCTTTGGGCGAAAAGCTTCCGTAATCAAAGAACTGGGAGGCACGTGGGACGTGGTGAGATTGAGCGAGCGAGATGCCAGCAGATGCAGGGAGAGGGTGGATGCAGAGATGGAGGAGCACTTTTTCTTTCAACTTGACTTGCAATGTCAGGAAAGACATGATTGCTTTATATGTTCCATGTAATCATGTGCAGTAGCACGTAAATCCAATGCAAAGGAAAACAGTAGCATTTGCTCAAGTAGAGGGAAACACAGTATTGACAGTTGCAGTACACACTGTGCCAGCAGTACTAACTTGTTTTCTTGAAGGGGCCTGTTCGACTTTTCCATGGTTTAAGAGTGATCTACATTTAATTGACTTGTCCTTGTGGAGATAATGGGGACTCCCTGGACATGTCCATCTAAGGCACATATAGACAGATACACATACAGTATATAGAGTAGTATATTTAGTGTCACAATTAGAGTGACAATTCACTGAGTCCTCAGCGAAAATGGACACAAGCACAGGGAGAACATGCAAAGAACCCAAGCTTCGTGCACCAGAATTGCCTGGAGTTGGATTTGAATTGGTCCTCAGTACTACCAGTCATAAATATTCATCTGTATTGGCAGTAAAGGTACAAGCAAAATCAACATTTTAATCCAAATTTCTAATTTTGCAACAAAATTTCCATTAAAATGATGAGAGCCATGAACGTTTCTTCTACGCATCCCTCAGATTCACATACCACCCCATGACCCTGACGTGTAGCCAAAGACACTTTTCAGGTGACATCACCGACAGCAGATGACATCACTCAAACCTCTCAAGCAGCCACACAATTTGATATGATTTATTTGCACATTATTGTATTTAGATAGGCTCCATTAAGCTTCACCTTACCGTCCTGCAGCACATAATAGATGATCTATCTTCTGAAGGATAAACTAAAGGTGATTCAAACTGAACAGTACAAGCTTAGCTAGTCAACAAAGAATATTAGAGATTTATGTCTCAGGTCATATGTGCAGCACATAATGTCATTAACATCTTCAAAAAACGGGATGTCAGTCTACGATACCCGTGCTATTTGGGCAAGAATTTGGGGTAAAGTAGAGGAACACATAGATAAAGTATGGAGGTAGTATTAATAGAAGACTAAGCAAAAGTGGTGGCAGTATTTGTAGAAGCATTACTCTAAGTTGTAGTCAAAAGTTGTGTCAGAGTAGAGGTCAAACCAGTCGAAGTCGTATCAATAGGTATAGTAGTAGTATTAGTATTATTGGCAAACAAAAGTGGTGGTAGTAGGGAATCAAGTTTTTTGTGTAGTATTAAACTTTACAAAAATAGGGAGAGTGTCAGTTTAGTGGTGGCAGAGAGTCATAACTTGGAGTTAGATTCTTAACGCAGTAATGGCAGTAGCACTTTACTAGGTAATAACTGAAGAAGACGTAGGGGTTGCAAAAATAGGCATTCGTTTGTTACTCAAATGCAAATTCAACAGGTTTCAGGTGTGTTGAAATCTTTAGTAGCTCGTCCATAAAAAGTAGCACTAAAATTTGCGGTAGAAAAATACTTTAGATGATTACAGTAGAAGACGTACTTTAAGCAGTTGCATCAGTTGAAGTAAAAGTAGTAGTAAAACACTTATCGCATAGTAGTACAACTGGGTGTCATATTAGGAGAGGAAGCTGGTGAAGAAGCAGCAGCAGAGCAGTAGTAGTACTAACAGTACCATTAAGAGTACTGTTAATGCCATAAGCAGTAGTGCTTGTAGGACGCGTGAATGAGGAGGGGAGGTAATGTGGTACTTTCAAAATACACGATGAGATGTTGAAGATCGTCACACCGTCTAACAAGTCACCAGTGAGCAGAGAAGGTGGCTGCGTGGACTATATTGGTGTCATTGACAGACATCAGAACTTCTGTCTGAATATGTGCTGGTCCACCACTTTACCACCTTCCGACTTGTTCAAAGTCGGCCAAAGCTTGAGCCCAATTAATTGGAGAAAACTGTCCTCCAAGATGGACTCGACGTTTACACCCTGTCAGCCGTGGTCACCGCAGTTCGCCTCATCTCAGAATAAAACTCGGGCGAAAGGTTACACAAGTCTTACATATTGAAAGTGGTGAAAAGGAAAATCTGTTCTGCCGTGTTCCTCCTGGGGTTTTCCACGCAGACAGGGTTCCTGTCTCGTGTGACTCGCTGCCCAATTAGTGTAGAATTTGAGCGTTGGAGCAAGTCTGAGGGGAATAGTGGGCGTTTGATTACAGCACCTAAACCTTCCTGTCGCCCCCCCCCACACCTGTCCGAAACACAAATGCCCACTGACAGCCAGGTCACAGCTGGACGCTGCAGCTCACACAGGCTTCTGTTATTTGTGAATGAAAAGTCAATGCCGTTGCAAGAATTTCAGGCACCATTTGCTTTTACTGCAGCTCGATAGGAAGTCGCACGTATCTCTGCAGACACACTGAAGGATTCATAGACAGAAAGTGGGAGAGGGAAATATACAAACCATAAGTGGCTGTTTTTATTTCCCCTCAACACGGCTGTTCATGCTCAGGGCTTCATTTGAATTGCATGGCATAAAAAACATAATAAACAGTGGGATTGGATCCATCAACCCAGTTGATTTGCTCAACCAAACACTGGCATGCAGTTTATTTATCTGTGTTGCAGTAGATCAGAGGCAAAGACGGGCAGGGGTCCAGTTATTCTTGTTAGTCACAGAAACAAGCACGTTATGTTTGCTTTTAATGGATTTCTGGATCAGCACTTTGTCTGTTTGGAACACTGCTGCGTTTCATGTGGTCTGGACTTCATTTTGGATTTCAATTCATGAGACGGACGTAAAATATATGGAAGAGAATGAGGCGCAAAGCAGGGTTCAACAAAGTGTATTGCTTAAAGGCCTAAAATAAATCTCTTTTACTAATCACTTAACAGTTGGAGGGTTAGAGGCGGACACATGACGTCAGTTTGGGACAAAGCAGATGAGGATTTACATGAGTGACCTCTGATATTTATCCTTGTTTATAATAAAAAAATGAAGTATATGCATTGACAAGTTAAAAAATGAATTAAAAATACTACTACGAATGATAAACAATCAAAAGGGAGAGGTAAAAAAAAAATTCACCACAGGCTGGATTCAAACCTATGACCATCTTGCACCGGTGCAGCAGCACCAACCATATTACAGTTAGATCAATAACTATAATACTCAAGAGAAAGACCTGCCATGCAGAACATTTACACATATATTGTGACTTGAAGTGTACAATTGCAAACATTAGCATTGACAGGACTAGCATTGACTCAGTACTGGCACTGGACCTTGGTAACACAGCAAAACAATGATGATTTCTTCAAAAGAATCATGAATCCAAGTGACAGACTGGAACACATTACTCATTACTTCCAGGTCTTCATATCAAATTCTCCTAAAAATTTGCGCATCTGCTTTAATGAAAAGGTGAAACGAATCATATTGTGACTCAAAATGTACTGTAACACATTGTTTATTGAAATGCTTCATAGATGTGAAGACGAAAGTCTAAGACGGACACTCATTCATCATTTCCAACTTAAGCGCTTACAAAGAAGCATGTGTGTGCTGGACTGGATTCCCACTGTACATCCAGAGGAGAATCCTCCGGATCAGGGGGGAATGCATGCCCTGCGAACGACTTGACCTGTCCACCTCAGATGTCATCGAGTAGCAGCGTGATCTCGCTGCGATAGCCGTGCCAAAGGAACTTGTTGATACCAGCATTATCTCCACTGTCACTCTGGATCAACCCCCAGTCTTCCCCTAATGCTCAGTGACAGGAGCCCCATTGCGAGGACCCGCCGTGTCCTCAGATCCAGGAGCCAAATGGACGGCTCAGCAGCAGGAGGGGATCTGATATCAGTGTCAGCAATCAGATCTCACCCTTTGAGATCTTGTTTATGTGTGTGTGCCTGTGTGCGGTGGAGAAACAGAGCACACTAGCCAGTGATTGTTGAGAGCAAATGTGCTGACGGCGGCCAGAGTGTGTGTTGAAATGAAGATTAATGAATAAGAGACTTGAATGAGTGTGTGTGTGCGAACGGGACTGACGGGTCAGCAGACGTGTGTCGCTGAATTCCTTAAGTGAACGTGTGTGAGTGTGAGTGCGGTGGGTTCAGCTGTATCTTGTGCACTTTCATCGCTTCTTGTCCAACAGTTGTGAGATGCTGAATGACATGAGACGAAGTAGATCTGCTTCACTGTGACCAAGAGGAGGACACGACATGTTCAGCCAGGGCGCTAAAATACTGCATGAGAGCGCTACTCATGACCAAAACAGGAAATCCAGCCTGAAAAAAATGATGCGAAAGAAGCTGAATACATTTCATTGAAGAAAAGGTCATGGTGAAATCAAAGATACTTGAATATATAGTATACTTACATTTAGGGGTGTGAATAGATTAAAATGGTTTAATCTAAATTAAGCACACTAAAGCTGAGTTAACTCACGATTAAATTGGCAAATGAATCACACATTTTGTATCTGTTCTGAATGTAACTTAAAGGAAGATTTTCATCAACACAAGATTGACCAATAAAGTTAGCATGTTTTGGACCTTTTCAGTGCCTCTGAGGTTATTATAAAGAATGTTCTTTGTTGGGTTGTTGTAGTAAACACATGTTTGCATGAGGAAAACATTATTGGGGAAATTACATTCGGGACAGATACAAAATATGTGATTAATTTGCCATTCATTGCAAGTTAACTCAGCTTTAATGCGATTAGTTGATAGTAAAATCTTCATCTATAGTCAGACATTTGATTATTTTATAAGATACATACAAATACAATAATGTCTGGCAGAATACTTAAATGAATATTTTAATATTTACAACATAATAAAAGTTAAAATGGGCACAACATCTCGTAGTGGTAGCGCTACTGTCCCAAAGCAAGAATGTTGCGGTTCACTTCCAGCTTGTGGAGTTTGTATGTTCTCCCATTCGTTCCCTGGTCTTTGCACTCTGGTTTCCTCCCACACACCAAAAGCATACAAAGGTTCACTAAGTTGATTGAGTTAAAAAGTATTATATTAAATCAATAATACAGTCAAAAAATAATGTCTTTGATTGATTTAAAAACGAGGAGGAAAAAATTCTGAAAGTAAATGTAAAAGAAAAATATGACTTTGTGATGTTATTGCACTAACATTGCTTGTGCATTCATTTATTATATACGTTCCTCACACTTGAGTGACCAGAAAACAAAAGACAAGCCAACTGAACTAAAATACTAAAATAATTATTATGAAAAATTAATATGAGTCATAAGAATCGAAAATATTAAAAGCAAAATACCAATTTCTCTTGTTTGTATTTTAGAATTAATAATTCCACAGTGTCTGAGAAGATTTACACTGAACACCTCCTCTCCTTCGACTAAGACAAGTCCAGAGTGCTGTGAGGCAAAGTCATTTTAAATGGAGTTGTTTGCTTTCGTGGGACGAAAAGAAGAAACATATGATGATGAACATCAAACTCGCTGAAATTTTTTTTGGAACGTCTGCTTCTCATCTGGTTTTACACTCCGAGTTGTATCAATATTAACGATTCACTGTAAAACAAAAGCTGGTGCGCAACAATTTCCCCAGTAGACGATAAATCTGACTGATGGTGAACAGCCCAGCAAAACAACTGCATACATGCCTTCAGCCAAAAGGCATAAACCCAAACTGTGCTCTTAAACTTAATCGCATCTTGAAGCACATTACTGCAATAGTGTTATTACTTTTATAGAAGAGATTTTGTGGGTCTTTATGTAATTGGTTAGTTAATAGTTATTATAAAAGCAGCAACGACCAATTAACAACATTTTTTTCAAAAACTTCTTTTGAAGTACAACCGTTACATGGCTAAATTTAGCTAGTTGTGGAATAAAGTTTTAGTACTTAATGGAAGAAGATAAGTAATTGAAATTTTACTTTGACACAATGACTGAAGGAAACTTTATGTTATGGAATTGTACCTGCCCTTGAACAAAAGCATTTCATGCCCTGAGGAAAGTTGAAATATCTGCAAAATATAGTCTTATGTTGAGGCAGCATATGACTTCACTTTGGACAAAAAACTGTACAAAATATTATTACAAATATTGGACTGAAAATGCATAAATAATAGGGATCGCACTTTTTCCCATCCAATACCAACGCTGCAGCCTTGAGCATCCGTTGATACCAAGCCGATCCGATAGCTTCTACTTGTCACTCAAAGTGTTTCTGAATGTGAACTGTTTAAGACAGACACCTCAAAAGACCACACCACTGAAGTTGTGCACAACTGCTTTAGGCACAAGCAAAAGTGCAAGATGGCAAAAATATTGATATTTAAACAAAGGTTACACTACTTGCCTGACACACAATCGACAAGACATAACAGCATGTCACGCAAAGTGAAAGTGAGCATATCTGGACTTATGGATCAGATCGGACAGGTTCTTGAAAAAAAAAAAATCTGATACACAATCCAGTTATTTTGTCCTGGATCGGACCCGATATACGGACAACCATCCCTGATAAATAATGGAAAAGGATGAATAATAGATGATCAGAAACAACATCACTGTTAAGAGAAATCAATAATAAATAGAAAGTAGGGCCGGGACTCAACTTAAAAAGACGATGTATTTAGTTCGAGGTTTCATGATTAATTAATCACAATTAATCGCATTTCAATATTTGACACCAGAACAGTCAAAAGTGGACAGTACTGCGTTTCTATCTGGACGTACTTCTAAGTTACATTTTCTTTCCATCTGCACAATCTCATTTACTCTTCTTTATCAGTGTTTAGGTTATGAAAATCCCATAAATTTGGTAGAGTAACACGCACCTAGATTTGGTGAAATGAAATATGTTCAAAAGTTTATACGTGATTTTTCTGCATTATTTTGGTCACTGATATGAATTCATTATTTTGTCTGTAAAAATGAATTAATCGAAATTAATCCTCAATCTCTAATAAAAGCATCAATGAATGTTGATAATTTATTTATAAATTTATTATTTAGATAATTTATTATTATTATGATATTTGCTATTATGGGTATCTATTCATGTATTTGTGTTGTTTTATAGTATATGATTTCATAGTATTTTTTTATCTTGACCGTACCTGTGTGTTTTGTGTGTGCTGATGCTTTGTGGATGTATTTGATGTTTGTCTAATCTAATCTAATCTAATCTAATCTAATCTAATCTAATCTAATCTAATCTAATCTAATCTAATCTAATTTAATCAAGGAGACAGCATAACAACAGAAATTAATGGCAATAAATTAAATGAATAGGATGGTGGAAAAAAAAAAAATTAAAAAAATGTATATAGCAATATGTACGATAAATCCAAACAAATGGAAAATGTTTTTCTGATAGATGAAAGCTAGGAAAACTGAAAAGCTCTCAGAGAGTGCAAACCTCTTTGTGGCTTAAATCCAACTCCAAGACAATCTCCCAGTGACAAAGTAGCCCTTAAAAACCATAACCTTTGTGGTGGAGGTAATAATGAATCAGCTCACATCCCCAGGAGCGACCCCCTGAGACAGCTGACAACCCGGAACCAACAAGGGACCTTTAGATCTTCAGCCTGACTCGCTCCTAACTGAACTATGTTGAGGTAAATTTCTAAATTCAGTCTGTGATCAGATCACTGGCAAAATTGAATCATTTGTCCCTTGTCCCATTTCACACATTTCCTGAAGATTTCATCCAAATCCTTTCATAACGTTTCAAGTTATTTTGAACACAGTGGGAAAACCTGTTGTGCACTCCATCTGAGCTGAGCCAGAACCTGAATCAGAAGATTATAATATCCACTGTCAATAAGGTTTCATAGAGCAGGAATGCACTTCAGTGCAATTGTCCAACACTGAACATAAATAACGTCAAAGAAAAGAATCTCAAAACAAATAAATAAGGTAAAGCAATTCAATTTCTTACCTCTTACCTCAGGTCATGACCTGAAGAGGAATTCTTCTATGAGGAATCACCAGAGTGCCATAGCAAACAAATAAAAGTGGGGAGTAGTGTCATGCCGTCCAGGTCAGAGAGAACAGATATTTCATCCATGTCTGGTACTGTAGCATATTTGACCATAAAGTTACCTAACCCAACCTAACCTAAAAGTGAGGACGGTCTATTCTTAACTTTGTGTACTTAGTTTTTTACATTCATTCAGGGTTGGTGATCAGGCAGAGATTTATTACCATGCAATTGTAAATGCTCTTTATTTTCTGTTGATCATTTTCCACAGAAGGGTTCAGCCACATCAGCCAGGAAAATCCCACTCGCTGTAATTCAAGATTTGACAGAATTAATTTGTTACTTCTCCAAGACACTGTCTCTTGAGCCCCAGTACTAAAATTTAAACTTTAAACTAGGAGAAAGAGGATTTGTGTAGCTGTGGCAAACCCAGTCGTGATGTAAACAGACACTCTGTCAGCTTGTCTTAAAGCCAAACTTGTTTGTGCCTGCTAGAGCAGCAAGAGCGCTGGTTTCTGATGACTGTCATTGACAGCAGGTGTGTAAAAACGCTGACGGGGGGAACCATCATGTTAGCACAGTATACAATTCATATAGACAAAGCTGCTCCTATAACGTTAAAGTCGTGTCGAGCAATCGTTTGTTTACTGCTGAGCGATATCCCCGCTGAAAAGAAAAGCGCCACCTGCTGCCCTTCTTCCCTGACAGCCGAAATCGCAGTAAATCTGCTGCAGCGGTGATGGATTTTATAGCCACTACAAGACAGTTTTTCCTCAAATGACAAAAGACTGTAAACCAAGACAAGAGCAACAACAAATGAGCAGCGCCGGGTACATAAATAATACGACAAGACTCGTGGCAAGACACCGACACCCGCCTGATGGGAGCTGAAGTCAAGGAAGATATTTATGAAGTAGAAATGTATTAGTCAAACAACCCTGCCACCTGTTCTCCAGTGTTTGTGCGGAGACCAGTTCTGCGATGATAAATATGTGAAGGGAAAGGTGGGGATTTAGCCGTTTCATTAGCGGGTTCTGTTGAGCGGAAGCCGACCCATTTCCACTCTACACTTCCAGTCAAGCGGTAAAAAGGAAAGTCCGCTCAATGACAAATAGCCGCTGGAGAAGCTTGTACAACCGCCGGGTTATATTTAAGACGTCAACACTCAAGCCTTCAGGTGGGGTCTCTCTAATAAAACTGCATCATTATAGCAGGTGTTAGTCCAAACTGTGTGGTCATTTGTAAACACGATGTGTTCTGTCAACAGCTCCTCCAGTGATCATTTGTCTTTAGCTTTCATTTACTTCTCACTCGGCTTCCTATTTTGTCGCTGTGTGTCTCTATTCATCCGTCTGCTTGTCCATCCATCTGTCAATCCACCTATTTAACCAGGAGCATCAGTCACTCGGCCTGTCACTTAAATCATCTGGCCATTAGAGTGTCCGTCTTTCAGTGCATCGCACTCGTCCGTCTGCTCCGGCTCTCCTCCCATGTTGTTGTGGCGGCGGTCGCTGTGATCTCCGCCACTTTCGATGACAGAAACACTCGCGAGCTTTTGACACAGAGGAGGCCGGACACACCTGCGCGCCTCTCAGCTCACAGTGGCTCTCAGGGAAAGCAGTGTTTCCCACGGTCCAGTTCTGCAATTGTTTTAACCTGGAATTCCAGCAGAAGTGTGAACAAGCGACAAACCCGTGCGTAGATGCATTTGCCACGCGTGTGAGAGAGGAGTAAACAAGGTATTTAGGTCGCACTAATAAACAAGTTGGATAATTACAGAGATGGTTTTCTAGATGAGAGGTAGCAGGACGGTGAGAAGAAATAATGATATGGCAGTACATCAACGTCCTGACTGAAGATGCTATTAACATTACAACCACGCTATTTTCACGCTCTGGAAGCCTCCGTGAGAGTTGATCACCTACACTTAACCTGCCTGTGACTCCTGCACTAATCACAGCCGTGACTCTGGGACTGCTAGCATTAGCATGTGCTCACTGGACTGAGCTCAGTAGTGACCTGTTGATGCCTGAGACAGATGCAACAGGGTCCTGGAGAGGAGCAAATCAAAAGGATAGTTGAATGTTTGCTGTGTTCTGTGTCACATGCATGTGCAATCAACGCATTCTCACTAGCAAAGCGTCTCACACACATAATCCTCAAGTGGAGGTTTGCGTTTAACGTTGTCGCATAAGTTAGCCTTCTGCGTTGCGTGTTGACACATGGGGATTGAATTTATTTCATTTGAATCACGGTTACTCTCCCGCGGCATTTCCTGACACCGCAGGCAGCGCTTCACCAGACTGTCCAACACATTAAAAAGAAAACAAAAAAGATGGCTTAAGACATCGGGCTGACTTCTGCGCCAACTTTGGACACAGAAGTCCCAACATGTGACGCCTTAGGAGTGAGAATTTGGCCATGCTTTATCCTGGAATCCACATCTTACATCTAAGCATTTAGTACCCTCTTGATTTCTACCTACACCAGGTAATATGTTTCTGACCTGAAAGAGGGAGCAGTTTCTGTCAGAGAAAAGAAAGGAAGGAAGGTGTGAATCGAGCCTCTGTGACGTTAATGGAGGACATATCCAGTCGGTGCACCATTAGAACGCACGTAAAAAAGCTCTTCAGTCTCACCATCAGAGGAGAAATACCGAAGCGTTGCATGACAGATGGATGTTCTAATGGTGCCAGTGAGCATCTTCACCAAACTGTGAGGAGTGTCATTAGGAAAAGGTGAAGCAGGTATAAAGAATGAGGGATGACTGGGAACTACCTGCTTTTCGCAGCTTTGCAGAACTATTTTGCCCTGAAAGTTTGCCTCAAACAGGTTTTGAAACCAACTGCAATAGTCCACGGTGTTCAAACATAAACAAAAGGTAGGAACCAAGGTGTGATACCAGCATTATCAAAGAAGAAGCGCAGGGAAGCTATCAAAAAACAGCAGAGGCGTCAATGCTCGCAGATAAAAAGATAGAAAAGTCCCATTGTGTATCCAAACGCCCTTTGTGGTTTGTATCGTTCTTAAGAGTTTTACATTACATTTACAGTGCTGCCATCCATCTCTGAGCCATTCAGACACTAAATTCTCTCACAATAGTCAGAGTCGTTGCTTCCACAACAATGTGGTTTAAATAAAAATAAGTCCTTTGCTTACATGACCCTGCTCTTCCTCCTTAAAAACAGTTGACAAATCCCCCATTATTCACCGCTGCTTCCACTGCTTCAGTGCACAGCGCACTTGTGATGTTGCACGATGGCGCTGGTATTTTACCCACTTATATGAACCTCATTAGAAACACAATATATTTAATCATAGTATATGCAAACAGAATTTTATTGAGGTTTTTTTTGTATACATGGAATGAAAACCCAGTATTTCCTCTTTCTAATGATGTATAGGTTGGTGTTGGTGAATAACTGGGCTTCTTTTTATGACAAAAAGGTTAACGCACGTCACCATTTGTTTACACGCAGTAACAGTAAGTTGTGACAGTTTATGCACAGAAACACACACGCACTCAGTTGACAAGTCCATTTATTTAACTTAGTGAAAAAAATGGACCAAAACTTAAAGGTAAAAAAACACAGGACCAAGCGAGGTGCAGTTATCTACAAAGTCTGAAACCAGATCTCCAGTTCTGGGTGAGCAGTAAAAAAAAGACTCTTTGATTGATCCTTCATCACTTTAGCGTTTCATCTTCCAATATTTTGAGCTCCCCTATGAGCCTTGGACTGTTGTCACGGTGACACCGTTTGTGGTTTGACAGCTGAGAGGCTCACCATGCTCCTGAGCTTGTCAAAGCCTGTCACACACCCTAAATCCGTCCTTCAGACATGCATTCACGCTGCACACGTGCCTCTACAATCCAGCGCCGTCGTACCCCGCCAAGCTGAAATTCCAATAAGCAACATTTCTAGCAGTCTTTCCATAAATAAAGCCACTCACACTGATATTTGATAACTGAATGAGCTTCACCAATATCACAATATTTATTTCAGTATTAAGTTTTCACCAAGACTGACTCAGTTTGAGGCGAGTATCCATTTTCTTAGTTTCAAATAACTGTCATAAAAATGAAAATGACTTCATTTTCTTAATACATTGCCACAGTATTTTTTAATATTTTTAATACACCATAAACGTCGAGAAGCTATGGACACCACAGACACCCTTCGAAGAACAGAGGTGTGCTTTAATACGATGCGTGGAGGGCAGTTACTTTGAGCGATGCAACTGTCAGGAGAAAGTAATCATACTACCACAACAACAATGTTAACTGTCGTGAAGAATGCTGAATAAAGTGTAATTGCCTCCTCTGATGAGGAAATTGATTACAATGAGGAAGGTTTGCTGATGAAAGTCAATGTTCCCATATTAATGGCTACAAAACACATGAATGAATGGATGAATGAATTTGCCTGGAGGGTGAGAGTTGTGAGGGGAATATTAAAATTGCTCTCTTGGTCATTCAGAAGTGGATGAATAATAATATTGCTCTGTTTATACCATAGCTATTAGCGGTGGTGTCAGTTCCTCAACATGTATCTCATGAGGAACGTGATCAAGGCCATGGTGAGGCTCAAGCACAACAGACGCTACAAGGCAGAACAAGTGCTGCCAATGAAACCCGGCAATACTGAGACATTGCTCAGGCTAAAGGCCCATTTATGTTGCCATGTTGCCATCGCTGATCGAATGCTTCCATGCGTTCTTTGCTTTGCAATTGCCGTTCACTAATATATCCACCAGGGGGAACAGCCTGCAGTCAAAAGTTTATGCCAAACAACAAACTCTAAAACAAACATGGCTGCTACGGAAGAAGTATTGGTAATGTCCCTCTTGCACAAAAGGCGAAAAGAAGCCAGCGTTGTAGGAGACGATGGTCGGTAAGGCCATTACATATATTGTGACTGGAGAATTTCCGATACTGTTATATCATTCCGTAAGCTTGATGGAAACTTGCAGAAATACGGACGAAATGAACGCAGTGCACGGACAGAAGGCTCCTTCCGTATGCGGATCTGCACGCAACGTTGAGCATAAATGGACCTTTAGTGCAGAATGAATTTCAGGTTATAGCCTAACAAAAACTCTCTGATCAACTGAACCCCAATGGGAAGGCATTGATTCCCTTCCAAGTCTTGGCTGAAGTCTGAGCTTGTTATTTAAAACTGCATGTTAATAACACCTGTCTAGCACTCAATTAGGCTTCTATCAACTGTTACACCCAGCGCTGATCTCAGATTAGAGCTGATATCATATGCAAATCTCTAATTTAAAAGGCAAGTCAAAGTCAGGGGAGATGTGCACTGACCCGTCAAAGTCGGCCCGCTGAGCAACTCTGTCATCATTCTCAAGCTTTTGACAACTACCTGTGAGTAGATGAGGGGGGTTTCCACACCTCCTGCGTCTGGTTGGGAGTGAGAATGCGCCTGTTTATGACCATGAGGCATAAATTATGAGCTGGGATCTCTCATCAGTGTCTGCTCTGACATTGCAGCTCTCCACCAAGCACTTGTGTTTACCTGTCTGCGTTCAAGGTGATAAATTAAAAGGAAAAGCAGATCCACACAAACAATTCTTTTTAAGTCTCTTCTCACCTCCGGGCCTGAAAGGATCCATCATGTCAGTGACACCGTGGAATGGATACAACAAAAGCCTCGAACAAACGAATCAGTGCAGCGCAAACAGTTGGCATGTCATCACTGTCTGATACAGTTAGACAGTGAAGACGGTGACAGTGTGGACCTGCTGGTTTAACAACCTGGAGATGTCAAAAGTCCATGTTTTTCTTAAATCACTTCTGAGTTTCTCTTTCGGTCATTCAAAGTGCAGTCATCATCAAAAGAACTTCAACTGTTCAGCCTAAGTAAATCATGAACACATTTCAGACAACAATTGCAGTGATGAAACTAACAACAAACCTTCACCACAAAGATATTCAGTTGAGAATATTTTGTTCATGTCCTTAGTTACCAAACTTGAAATAAGAATTTTATATTTGAAAATAAACATTGTTGTCATATAAATAAACATTGTTGTTGTTTATATGATGCTTGATTGTTATGAAACAGATTTATGTTACATTTAGCTTAATATTTTTATTACTCATTTTATTTTTCCCCATTCTGATTTTTGTTTAATTTCATGCTTTGTTAGATAACGGTATATTTGTTAGCTCATTGTTTATTGAAGGCTTGGCAGTTAGTATGAAATGGTGTTTATTTTGTCTTTCATAGACCACATCATATACCTGTAGTATGAAGTATTTAAGTGCTGCCGATCCTTTGATGAACTGGGTGCTTATCTTGTCTTTCTTGGTCACTCATAACGAAAACCTGTCTCCGTGTCTTCATAGCAATTTACAATCAACGACCATTATTATTATTTTACATTTACAGATACATTAAATTCAGATTCAGGTTCTCAACATTGCTAGTCTGCAGCCTTTCATCAGATTAAATAAGCCACTTCATTCTGCAGAAGAAAGCTACGAATATTTTAATTTATCTTTTTTTTTTTCTTGATATCACCATTTAAATGTATTTATTAACTTTATTTCAGAAGAATGAAGTTAGAAAAAGCCTCCTGCAATCATGTCAGGATTTCCGATTTTTGGATTCTGAAGCCGTGGCGGCTCTCCAGGTTGTAGCGGAAACCCTGCATGTCATACTATTGTTTTGGAAAAACAAAGTTTAAAACTTCTTCTAAGACGGATATTTTTAAATATATAACTCAGGCAGACAGTAATAGACTGGAGAAGGGCCAATGTACAGTCAGGATAGCATGAACCAATGTTGCATATTTAGAATCAGCACATGTCGCAGATACACCACCAAATATATCAGTGCAACCGAGTGTTTACCAAAGCTGCAGTTGCACGGTTCAGACAAACATTCTTCAGATTCTCGCTGTTTTATCACCTTCCATCGGCATGACATGATTTCAGTGCGCGAGCACCACATGCCGGAGCGATGGCTGCTTCTATGTATATATCCACAGCCTGAGCAAGCAGTAGCTGGTGAGATGTGTGACACCTTCCTTCCCTTTAATGCTACAATAACTCATACATGTTTTGAAATTAATCCAGGGTTGTCAATAGCTGCATGTTAACACATGTTAACAAGTGAATGATGAACACGCGAAATAATGGGAAAATCACACAGAAATGACACAAGACACTTCTGCGTCTGATGGTTTGATCCATTTAATTTCATAATTTAAAAGTTTGGTTAGGTTAGTTATAGTCGCATATACTTGTTTCGTCTCATTATTAAGATTATTAAGAATTTTATTTTTAGTACAGGTAATAGGTAATTTAGGTAATTTTACTTTGTATTTGTTTACTATTATATAACCAGCACCATGGGTGTGAGACAGGCATAATGCTGTGCGAGAGGGTTCGCAAGATAAAATCTGGAAATACAGAAAGCTTACTTGAAATCATGACATATTTTTATTTTTCCAGGTTGCTCTTATCACCATGACGTAGTTCTTCAATATTGCCTAGCTTAATTATTATTTTACTTCTTTTCTCTCCTTTCCTCGGTTATTACATTAAGCCTTATTGATTTAAAGTAACAGTTGGCCGCTAGAAAAATAGTAAAATAATTTAATGAGTAGTAAACTGTGAGCCCTGCCACGTTTTGTGTCCTTTAAATTAGAATTCATTTTTAGCAAACTAGAGACATTTAAAGCTCTAAAGCTAGGCTGCATAAAACAAACATGTGGTGCAGGCTTGGCCACCGGGCCTCAAACTGACACTTTTTCTTCAGTGTATGCATAGCTACATTAATGTACACAACACACCGCTGAATATCAATACACTACTTCACAGCAGAAGCAGATTGACAGTCCAGGAGTTGCTGCTGATGAAGCTGGATACAATGGAATTGTGCAGAGTGGTGGAACTTGACATAAAGCAAGTGACTTGTTCATTTGTTAAGTGAATTATAAATTTGAACTTATTCTTTGGTGTGTTCTGTCTCAAGTCTGAAAAACCAGCTTTGGCACTGTCACATGCCTCACTGAGTTACTACTATAATCGAGATTGTTTTACACACTACAGTAAATGTTCAGTTTTTATTCA
The DNA here is from genome assembly GCF_027744825.2 of Synchiropus splendidus. Taxonomy (NCBI): domain Eukaryota; kingdom Metazoa; phylum Chordata; class Actinopteri; order Syngnathiformes; family Callionymidae; genus Synchiropus; species Synchiropus splendidus. The sequence goes on from NC_071337.1 coordinate 9,889,552, forward strand.
AATCAGCAGTTATTTCTTCATAACACCAACGCAGGCCAGTTGCTAGTCAGTGTAGAAACAGCAGTTCAATTAAGTAATTTAATTAGTGTAAGTAACTCATAATGAACAGCTCCTGAATTATTCATGAAAGTCTCAGTAACTGAAGAGCAAACATTTTTAGCCAGATCAAGGTTCCAAAGTCTACGTCAGCAGTGTGTTGGTAGGTGTGTATTTCTGCTAAACTGATGACTAGTTAAGTTATATTTGTTTCACAGTCTGGTGTACACTCTGCCAGGAGTCTGTAACCAGAGAGGGTCGGTGAAACACATGTTCCAATTCCCAGGGAAGGTTCACACGCCCGAGTCACATTTGTTATGCTTGCTCATGTTTAGTTAAGCTCATCTTCCCCACACTCATATTTCCCAGGTGGTCGTAAATTCACAATATCATGCTGATCTGATGTGATGAGCATCTTTCCAGCTTCAGGAGGTGACCATGTGGGGTCCTGAAGGTAAAAGGGGCTCCCCTCGCCCACGCATTCTCCATTAAAGCAGATGGCCTCGGCCGGGCCATGCGGCATGAATGAGGTTCCATTGTCTGTGGTTGTGGTGGAGCTGCTCGGCCCAGATGGCTTTTGTACCTTTTGTATTTCGACTTTCTGCAGAGTGAGACAGTGTGCTGTGCGCTCCGGTGGGTGGTGGACCTCTGCCCACGGTGACCAGCCTGTCCTTTTCTCTGTTGGAGTTTGCTCGTTTTCTGTGCGACGAGTTCAGAATATTAATAATTTTCAGGATGGATCGCACTCAGTTAAAAAAAATGTTGCCGATTCTTGCAAAGAGAGAAGATTCTGCCCCAGAAAGCGGTAGCGATTCCTGGAAGAGTGATCACCACTGTGCGAGGAAGAAGAGCATGAAGAACGGCAGAAGGAGATCAGCCTCAGTGTTTTCAGTATTGTTAGCTTGGGAGAAAAGCTTCCCAGCACATTTGGAGGCAACCAAGCCATATTGTGAGAAACTTTTGATGAAGGCGGAACACCCGCACTCAGTACTAGTACTCAAGCAAGACACAGTTTTTAGATTCATGGTTGGGATGGTAAGAAGCTCTGAACAGGCGGAGAAGGAACACCGTAAAAGGCGCTGCGCATGAGGATGTAGAATTATGGTCTCGTATATAAACTGCAAGCGACAGATGGGCAAGTTGTGGTTGAATGGCATGGTAAAATATTTTGCTGGTGATTGCATAGCTATGTTGGACGGTTAGTTACTCAGATCAATGACAACCGCAGTGGTATTTACCTGGACTGTGTATTGGCAGGTGTCTTGTGATGCGACACGTATCCCAATACAGGAGTGGTTATACAATACATTGCGATGTGTGGTGATACAGTAAGTTCAGAAATATAATGTCATAAGATTTTAAGGAAGAAAATTAGATAATGGCTGAAAATATATGGGCATGGAAGCAAATGTATTAATATGAAAATATGTTACTCCAGTTCGACTTTCAGTTTAACAGAGGAATGACTCGCTCCTTTAATCAACAAAATAACTGCAAAGCAATCGTTATTATTGTACACATCACAAATGCAGCAGCATAGCCAGTTATCACTTTAACATATGTCGATATAGACAACTTAAAATATCAACACAATCAAGTATTGCGATATTTCAGCAAAATTACACTATTGCAGAATTTGATATTTTCTCACATTCCTACTATCTACATATGATTGGTCAAAGAAAACTCTCCCTGGACTTCCGATATCTGACTGATATATCTGACTCCCTCAACTGATTCCTTTACAATTAGGGATGGTTATCTGTACCAGACTGGGACGTTTTTTTCAACAACCTGTCTGACGTCATCCCTCCATCCCAGTCCAAATATCCTCCATTGTGCTTTGTGTTTCATGCACGTCTTTTTGATTTTACATTGATGCATCAAACAAGGTGTACAGCCCTTTGTTTGAGTATATCAATATTTGGGCCGTGATGCACTTTTCTCAATGCCATTAGAAGCTTGCCGATGTGGTACCCTCCAAACCGTCAGACCCTCAAGGGCAGTAAGAGGAATGGACTTTGCTACTCAGCCATTGAATAATAGATGTACTGTAGGTGTACACTTAGGCGTACGCACCTTTGAATTCCTTTGACACCAAGCCCAGGTAACGCTTGAAGAAAATAACAGAACAGGAAGGAGCCAGACAACAGACTACAAAGTGTGCAGTCGTCGCTAGTTGCAGAGTGACACTGCACTTTGTCATGGTAGTTGTGTAAACTCTCTAATATAGCACTGTGTTTTCATACCTGTTATCTGCGGCTTCATCTGCCCTCAAATGCTTGAACTAACAGTTGATGTTGATAAGGTTGTTTTGGCATCTGGTGTCTGCCAGAGATCTGCCTGATATTCTCGTACTGTCTGACACTCAATTATGTGTGTTATTGTTTGCAGATGCTCGCACAAGCGCCGTCATCTTCACCCAAGCGCAAAAACTCAGATAATGACACCGCAGCCATGCGTCGCTCATTTCCATGCAACAGCTAATTTACTGCTCAAATCTCTACGAGGCCTAATGAATCTATACATCGGTGCTAACACTGATGCAGGCTGACCTCTCTAACACACTCACATATATAGACGCACACCCACTGGTTTGTCTCAGGGCACTAGCAGCACTGTGCCAGGCTTCGGAGCGTGGCTGAAACCTGGCTCGAGGCAGACTGCCTGGCACGCTGGCACATCAGCAGCCTGTATTTACAGCCGCCGCTGCAGGAGGAGAAGGATCTAATTACCAGCAGGAATGTACACAACGCATCAATCAGCGCGCTGAGACAAACAAAACAGAGAGAGAAGCAAAATGCCCAAATTGTGTTCTTAATAGTGCCTTTGTCTCCAGGTATGCGCACACAGTCACAGAGAGGAGGCTCCTTGGCAAGGAGTGAGGTTCCAGATGAGCACTTTTCACTTCCAATCTTCCTATAAGCTCGGATCAAACAAAGCATCCAGCGACTGAAGATGATGTCACCATCCCACAGCTGTCCCCACCACTCAGTGTGTGTGGACTCTTAAAATCCGTTAGAACTCTGGGGATCCTGTCGGGCATGTTGAAAGCAATGATCCGGATCAAGTTCCATTGTGTATGAGGGACACACACACACACCACCACACACACACACACACACTGCCAGGAAAAAGAGCATGCAGACAGAATGGGAAAGGGAGGGGAAGTGAACGTAAAGTGATGCTTTTACAACAGAACCTCACAAGCACAAGTAAAACCATTCTGCTCTCGTCTTAACTGAATAGTAAACAAATGGGCTCAATGGAGATCAAAGCAGGAGCAAACAATGCGCTGGCTCGGCCATTTCATTGAAATTAATATTAATAATGTTAAGCAAACATGTAGCTACACACAAGGGCCAATTTAATCTAACATTGTTTGGTTCATGGAGGTTAACGCATCAGACGCTGGAGGCTTCCTGCGTGTGAAATATGAGCGCAGATACTGTAGCGGCTGAGTGCAGCCTGCGCCAGTCTGTTTTGAATTAAAGGCTTTATTGATGCTTCAGTGTGATTTAATTACAGTTATGCAAATCCCATCGTGTCTCCCAAACCAGAAACAAGGTCAGCCAAAGAAGACGTGTGCATTCAAGCCAGCAACATGTATGTCTGAAAAACTGAACTCAAAAAAAGAAGGTAACATGAAGGGGGCTCCCTGCCGCAAATACCTTCAAATATTTTCCTTTATGTTGCATAGGTTCGCCAAATATCTATAGCCTGTCTAAGGGTTCATTTACTGCCATGCATGGTGACACAAGAAAGGAAGTCTGTTCTGCAGTTTAACAGCAGAAAAAAATACAATAAAAAGTAGGGCTCAGGCTCCTCTCTTTTCTGATCCAAGCTCTGACGTTGGCAGGTTATGAAGTGGCTATATTATTATGCATCTTTCAAATAGCTGTAATTTAACTGGAGCAAGGGTGAACAATTGTTGCGCTAAAAGGCTGCACACAAAAACACAGACAGCCCATCAAGAGTGACAAGGGAGTATGACGGATTAAAATGTTCTCTTTGATGTGTTTATGTTTTCATAATCTAAAACCAAAATAAGTCAAGAAACAATAAAAGTGATTTACAAATATAGCTTAATTGACATAAAGTTCAAATATTCTACTAAATAATTTCCCAGCATGTTGAATGTATCACAGCAAATTATCTATTTATATCCATTTATAGGTTTGTTGCTCCGACATGATCAAAGTCTCATGTATTGCATTAGCCACGAGTCACATCTCTGTGATTACTGCAAAATTCCTTAGCACAAATGAATACTGTTTTTTTCCCCATACTTTTGCTTTTTCCGACCAGTAGATGACAAATTGAGATGTTCAAAGATGGAGGCTCTTTGCTCTATTTGTGGCTCCTCCCACTGGTCTGAGGTCAGTGCGAAGGCTTCAGCAGGATAGTGGCCTGAGGTCAGAAGTCACCGTGCGGCTCTCTGTGTGGGTGCACAAGTGACCTTTCCCCTTCTGACCTGGTGGACAGCAGCCAATCTCTCTGTCAGAGCCTGAGCAGAGGTCAGGGGAGGGGTCTGTCGACTCATCGACATTGTTTCACCGCATGTGAGTGAATTCACCAATAGCAGGGGAGGCTTCTTAAACAAGACGTCACCATGTTAGCGTTATGCTCGCACAGGACAGTGTGCGGTAACTTAAGAGTCAAAACTTGTCCAACAATTGTGCATTTTTAACATGACAATATTTGACTTTTTTACTGCAACATCACATGAATATTGAGTGTTCACCCATGATATAGAAATTAATGATAAAATAATTTAAAATAAAGATCAACTCCACATTGGACTGGAAGAAGAACAAAATAAGAAGTAAAGCATGAGCAGTGCTGTAGCAAGTGGAGTGTTTCTGTATCATGCAATTGCATTACTGATTTATCTTGGTGATGTTGACAAACACTTTTATGATTTAGAAATGAAAATATTCTTCCAGAAAATGTTTGTTTTTTTAATTCATGGATGCCACCAAATGGAAAATTTGTAATAATCACAACATAAGTTATGTTTTGTTTTGTATTATTAATAAATGTAATTCATCTCAATCATTGAATGAATGAATACATGACTGTTAAGATATGCTTTACTGTCCGACTAATTCAAATGGAAAAATAATTTCCAAAATGTGCTCATCAAAATAATTGAGATGAATTTCATTTCATTATATATATCCATAAACACATGATCAATGATGATAATAGCAGAAATAATATGCTTAATCCTTATTGTGCTTGTAGGATGTTTGAAACCTTAAAAAACAGCAAGATTTATCTTGTTGTTGTTGTTTTAACAAAGACAACTGAACTGGAAAAGCAGATTCCTTTAGGAATGTTCTGTAACTGAGAGCCATAAATGATAGTCTTTATTGAATTAAAAAGACAAACAATTTGTCTCCAGTGAACATTATCTGACTAACAAGGATAAATAAAGTTACATGATCTTGTCATCCCGGATAAAGAGGTGTAATGTTCTTTTAACAAGGAAAGAAAGCTGAACTAGAACATGAAGAATGAGGTAATTACATGAGAACCCTGCAGATAATTCGAATAAACAACCTATTTATTTTAGGAAATATCGCAGAGATTGCTTTTTATTCTGAAGTAAATATCATTTATTTACCAACGACAACAAAGAGGCCGACAATGAGAGCCAGGATTTCGACCACAGACCATGTGACCAGACCGCAAATCTGTTAACAATCCATGGCAGGATTTGAACCCATGATCTCATGTTTGCTCGCATGATGCTGGCGTCTCCTGGCCAGTTTACAGGACTGGAACGTGGTAAGCACTGATGATGTCTTCCTCACTGAGGTTAAGAGTTGGGGCTTCTTCACCTGATCATAATCCTCTTGCAGATAAAGGACTGGCCCAACATTTAAATCAACAGTGAGCCACGTCTCTCGCTGTCTCCGTCATATGTCAGAATCCTCCCTCTGTACTGATATTCAGGTGTGATTCCTCACAAATCAGGTACCACCCCCCCCCACAGCTGTAAATTTGTCCCTCTTGCTTATTTATCGGCCTCAAACATCTGCATGTTATTTATCTCTTCATTCTCAGATGGACCGTCCCTATTTGCATTTTGGAAAAGGAATATATCTTAGAAGGAAAACAGATCTGTAAATATATGACCTCTCCCTCTCTCTCTCTTTCTCGCTCTCTCATCCCACATGGGTGTCTCTCCAACTCTGATTGGAGGATTCCAGCTGGATTCTGATTGGTAGTTGTTTAAGTACCGCCTCTTGTCAGTTGTCAAGAAACCCCACCCTCCTCCACTTAGTCCTACCTTACTCAGAGCCTCCGCCTTCGTCCCCGCCTCTATTCCACATGTGCATATCACAGAGGCCGTCTGCCACCTACTGGTAGAAAGATGTTCTTTTTGTGTTATCAATTGTCATTTGTTAAACTGGGGTGAATCTGCTGCCTAAAAAGTGACCTGAAAACAGTTTAAAATGTGGTAATATGAGACTGATGTGCTCGGAGGTTGTAAAGAACTCTCAATCAAGCAAAATGAAATAATAATAATAATAACGAAATGCACATCATGGTTAAAATTAGGTTAATCTGTTTGGATAAAATGATTGACATTGTTGCCAATCATCTTATTAATTGGGAAAAGAGTTAAACAATACCATACATTAGATATTACACAATTCAGTATCATTGCATTCACTTGAAAAAAAAGTCTGTCAAGAGTACCAAATATCAATTTAGTGGTGTTCACATGCAGCAGAATACAAATTCCTTGCTTCTGGAATTACATCACAATACATACAAATATTTTCTGAATATTTTTGAATATTTTAACACCTTCCTTGTTACATTCACATTTATCAACACAAGCAGTTTTCAAAGCCTAACATTCACTTTTCAGTCAATGGTTTCGCTAGTCCACACTGAAAATGTTGGACTACCAACAATGTAAATCACGTCTCTGTGCTACTTGGTATTAAAGGTGTCGGAATCCATGCTTGGATGCTAGTACAATTCCCATTAGGAAAACTACTTCAACCATCCTTATTGACACTGTTATTACTGAAGCTCCAATTATGACGGCAACAATGTCAACTAACTCTGCTATAGCACATAGTTATACTGCTCCACCTCCACATAACATTTATTACTACAAGTGCCACCATTAGTGGGACAAGACCTACCAGTACAGCAAATACAGCTCAACTGATGTTGGGTCACCCTTTAGATTAGGGAACGTGTATTACCGCAAAATTAACTACTTATTCACATGCTTATTTGCAGTATGTTAGAGAGGTATTTAATCATTATGAAGTATTGATTAGTGTCTTGTTAAGACTAGATTTTACCGTGGAATAGTCACAAAAACTTAACAACACCAAGTATTAACCAAAAATAAACAAGTCATAGGTTTATTAATAGTTAATACAGGATGTGTTCCCCAACTGTTACCCGATGTTAACAATGACAGCTAGGTCCAGATCCTATTCTTCGACCAATATGGATTTTATTTAAACTATTAACTGTCCCTCAGACCTTTCCAGTAAATGAAGATGAATTACTTTCTAATCGAGTTTCAGCGCTGGACAATAATCACCACCATCATCAGATGAGACGCAGACGACTCACTTAGACAAGAAAGCAGCTTATTAGTCTCTCTTTTTACAGTGATGTGATGTCATTTGAAGACAAAGGACTTCATCAAGTCCCTCTAAAAGACGTGGATGATTTAACACATGGGGGCGTAGCTTTCAATCGAGGAGCTCTTAAGTTACCTCCTGTTCTAGTTCCTGACAGGTATATTAACCATCAAAAGAAGGAAAGTAAGCTTGATGATTTATTTGGGGGAGCTCTGTGGGGCCCGCTGGTGAATTCTGCCGACGGACATTGCGCTGCTCTGACCGGCCTGCTTGTGAAACAGGTTTAAAAAGTGCCTCTAACTCACGGCACGTCTCTCTCTGTGAACGTATACATCTTGTTTTCTGCCTTGTCTTTCCGCCGAGCACCACACGCAGACAGTCGACGCAACATTGTCGTCTTTGTGTCTGTCGTCCAGGCGTCGGCTCACCTCGCCGTACATCACAATGCGGCGATCCGGCAGAAATGGATTTGATCATTGATAAAACTATAACCTGCCACAAGAGTGTGATGAATGCGTCTCCTTGCTGAGTGTACGGGAATGTAAAGTGTTGTGATGATGACCCGACTGATGTCTAAGTGAGGGGGAAGATGAAACTCCACATAAATCAACTCAACAGGGGGATAACAGCACACAGTCACAAATCATTCCACAAATCCGAGGGTGTCCCGGACCTGGTGAGGAATTCTGGGAACGCTGCCAGAGGAAGAGATAGAAAGAGAAGGACTGCACAGGATCAACAGTGTCACTGTTTGATAGGGTTTTGTCCCCTACTTATTCTTCAGCTTCCTCTGGTTAACGTGTGTTTACTTGAACGTCTCCTGGTTTGCTTTTATTTTCAAAGCAGCCCTAGTTTGGATTTCTAGTGGGAGTGCACTTGCTTTAGCGACATCTTTGGGGACGGACATGTTTTTATGTGATAGCATGAAATTCAACTGCAGCTTCAAGTCAATTGTCAGCAGTAGCTGAAGCGAGTGTTTAAAAATTCATCGTAGATGAATCTGCATGAAAATTGCACATTCATGATATGTTGCGCTTTCATGGGGCCGATTTACAAAAGTCCCTTGTGTTTGTGTGTACTAAATAGCACGTACTATTTGGAGTTTTTCTTGGAGGGTTTGTCATGTGATTTAGTAAGGCTTTGCATACAATCTAGCATCTAACATTTAATAAAGAGATTCATGGTTTACAGCCAGGCAAGTTTGGAGACACACATGTTTGTATCTCTAATCTTGTTGGGACCTCTCATTCATATCATGCTTTCCTCAGCCTCTCACACTAAACCGTCCAAAACAAATGTCAGGACTCAGAACCAAACTGAAACCCAATTATAATGACTCAGTTATTCTGAAGTCTTCATCTTCAAATTGAGGCTTATAATGCGGGGACCAGCAAAAACACACAAGGACAGATAAACACGTACACACACACACACACACACACACACACACACACAAATTATTAAACAAGTACAGAAATAAAAATCTGAGAAATTGTGCTATTCTAGTGTTCTATTAAAATGTATTTTAAGTGTCTTGAAATACTTGCATCTGTCTGCAAGCACACTATTTCCCTTTTCCTGTTTTTGCACTGAATGACCTTAAGTAACTAAAAATAAACAAGATGTTTAGGTCACAGTGATTTGGAAGACTTCAAGAGGTCGACTGGTTCAGTTTTCAAACAAAGTATCAACGTTTTCTTATCCATAACTACATGACAATCTTCTATAAACCATTGTAAACAGTCAGTAGAACAAGTTAATAGTGGAACATTACGACTTGTGATATCAATGAACCATTGAAAAATGATTTAATATGAACCACACTCACATCAACTTATTGTATACAAGTACAACATCTATAATAATCAAAATATGCTTTTAAACAATATCAGAAATACTCTTTCTTTGAATACCTATTTTACTCCAAGCAGTTTCTTCCAACTTTAACATCCTCCAGGCCGACTGTTTGCAGCTTTTGATTTTTCAGCAGCACCTTACTCCGGAGATATATGACTTAATGGCTCAGAAGAAATGAGAAATTCCTAAAGAGGTGTCACAACTGGGTTGTCTTCCCTATACCATCCCATCTGAAGGGCATCTCTGTCAAATGCCAAAACTTGTTTGAGGTAGAACATAGAGGACAGGATCGGTCTTCTGATTTTAGGGTTGTACAGTGTTTTTTTTTCATTCAGGTAAAAGATGAAAGAATGATTTAAAACCAGTTGCTGAGGTTGACTGGGGGTCTATATCGGTGGTCAACGCATCCTCACTTCCATGGTGTCATATATTGACATTGGGAAAATTTATTTCTGCGTCCTATAAAAAAAAAAAAAAAAAAAACAGGATTTGGGTAAAACAGGGGAGGCATGAGGGACAGGGAGTCATACAGAAGCTCTTTCTTTTTTATGTGCTGCATGAAGGTGGAACATTTGCTTCAATTGAAAACCTATTGTGTAAACATGCAACGCTGAAGGTGTATTGTGCATAAATTCACTTTCTCAACGACAAAACGTTACGCCATGGGAGTGAGGATTTGCGGTGGAAGGTGTGTGCGGGTGAGCTGCTTATTATGTGGCTGTTCTTTTGCGTTATTTAAAGGGGTCGGATGAGTATTTGTCACTGCCTCTCATCGAACATTAGCTGGGGTGTGTCAACTCACAGTCACATAAGCATTACAATGCATTTATAATTCATTATAGAAGACATTCTGAACTTTTATAATTATGTTAGAATTATGTATGACAAGGTTTATGAAGTATTAGAAGTGGTGGACTTGATGTGTTCATACAGCAACAGGAGTGCGTTAGATCAGGTCATGGTAGTTATATTGAGCGATGTAACACCTTGGCATGGAATTATGAAGCATTATTATACATTAACTAAATGCACTATAAGGTGATGAATGTACTAATAATGCATTATAGATGAGACCTCAACTCACTGACTCACACACTGTCTTCCCCTCTCATTCATTTATTCATTTTCAAAAGCCAACTTGAGAACAGAAGTGGAGGTGAAGAAAAGAAAGTGAAAAGCACAACCCCAGCAGAAACATCACCAGGACACTGATTCTCTTAAGAGCAGCTCATAAAAATAAAGAAATTTATTGCAAACAGACATTCGGACTCAGCTGTTACTCGCAAGAAACACGGCGTTTAGAGACATGAAAAATGCTGATATAAAAACAAAAACTATTGCCAAAATGAATGGCTACTTTCTATCTGAACACAACATCACTAACAAACAAGGTGTGTGAGAGTAGGCCTTTTGCTAGATTGTGTTTTTGGCTTCCTACCTAAAAGGGGTCAAGCGACAAGGTTCTGTCTGATTAAAAGCTGGATAATCGTCATTAAACGTCCAGTAATGTGTCATTGACTGTAGCCATGGAGCATCAACATGAACCATGGATGTGGGCCTGGCCGACGGGAAGTATTACATATGAAATGTGGAAGTGTTAAATCAACGCGTGGCAGTATTTCACTCAAGTAGATGCCGGCTGTTTTTCCGCAAGTGGACATGAGGGAGTGGCGGGGAGTAGGGGAGGGAGAGGAGGCAGAAAGCCAGAAAATTGAAAGATGAAAAGGCCGCCGGGATGGCGAGGATGTACATTAAAAACATTAAGATGAGAGAATTACAGTGGTGGAGGACAAGGTCTTGGAAGGAGTACTCAGAGTGCCAGTGGGAAGAACAAAAGGGAGGGCTGCAGGTATTGAAGGATCAAGTGTGGGAGTCGGGTTGTAAATCTCCGAGCCGATGGCCTGCGAGCTGAGGCCGGGGTCAGGGAGATGGAGTGGCGCGGGAGAGAGAGGGTCGAGGAGAGGTGGGAGGTAAGTGATCACACAATAAGATAGACTGGAACCACGGCCGTAAAAAAACATTTTAAAGTGGATACTGAATCACCGGATCCACTGTAAACCTGCTCCATGGGCTCAAAGGTGCCACTGGACACGACAACATGGCAAATGGCAGCAATGTCGGGGTCATGACGCATGGATCAAATTAAGGTTTTAGCTCCTCACAGCAGACATTCCTCACATTCTGTCTGCTGAGGATGCAAATGCAGCTGTGACAGGCATGCGGAGGACCACAACACACTATTGACAGAGGGAGGGAGCATCAGTGACGTCAACAGAGATGCTCCTCATACTTAAGAGACGGGATTGTTTGGCGGTTGCTATACACAACCGAAGGATCAAAAGCCAAGGGAAAGGAAGTGTTTTCAGACGGAGATCATTACGGATAATTGAACCACCTCATATTTCGCTTAACCTATTTCACATATTAATATGGAGGTTGTTCAGATTCATCTAATTTTGAGGAGAGCCACTGAAGTGTAAGCAACGTCTCCAATGACACCTTTGGCCGAGAGCGCCTCCTAGAGGGTCACTAAAAGTTTTTTAGTTTTACACCTTTGGGCCGTGAGTTCCGCGAGACACTCAGTTTTAATACATTACCCACGTATGGTGGCAGTAGTGTGTAACTGAATTGATTTGACAGCTGCAAATCTGTGACAGTTAACAACAAAAAGAAAAGAAAAATGATGGAGAAAGTGATGCAGCCCCCCAACAGTAAAAACTGTTCAAGAAAGGAACTGTTGAAGCAGTTTTAAAATTAATTAGAACATTTTATGGCGATACTTACTCACTTATATCTTCTTTGGCGTTTAAATAAAATATATTATTGTTGTGTATGTTATGATGTTTAGACGTTTATTATATTTATTTTATTGTGAATCTTATTCAGTTTTTCCAATTTTCTCAACAGTTTGCATCAAGTGTTTTTTTTTCCCCTTTTTTCCGCAGTAAATTTGATGAATATGACTTGCACCTTGTTCTGCTGCTGTTTGGACTTTTTGATGACATATAAATATCTTTGCAATGACCACATGGTTTCATGTCATTTCACAAGGTTTTGGTTTGTTTACGTGTAAGAAGAATAAACAGGTAAAGAACCCCTGACCTACATGACTCTCACCGTCGACGTCTCGAGCAAGCTCTGACCGCAGACAGCGTAATAACTGTGGTGAAGTTGGTTATTCAAAGATTCAGCGCTTTTAATAATCATTTTATTTTCCACTAAAGCTAGTGTGTTTCCTGGGTTTGAAATTGATATAGACAATTCAGACCCACAATTGAATCACTAAGTTTTTGGACAGTGGGAAATAACTAAGTAACGTGGGAACAAAGGCCCACAGTAAGGACCCAGGTTCAGGCCAACCGGGCTTTCACTTGAACACGTGAGCCAACTCAAAGATATTCAAATAAGCCTGGCTCAAACCCGCCTTGCCTGAATGAAAGGAATGATCAATCTATTGACAAAATACCCAATTAGTAGATATGTCCTGATACCAGCGTATTCAGGATTAGACAAAGACGACTGTGTCAGGAATGTCTTCAGGTTCATTGAAACCTGTGTGCACATAATGAGACACACAACGGTGACGCATGTAATTGGTGGTCTTCATAACAAGTAGCTGGGTGGTCAGAGGGAAGTGGGGCATGTGTAAAGGTGCAGTGCTGAGATCGTCATGTGCGCCGTTCTGAGCATGGTGACAACTTTCTTACTGTCTGTGCTGCTGATGCTGGGGAGCCTCAGCGGAGTAGCGGAGTCCGACCTGCTGGTCCCCCGTTTTGTACGCAGCCTCAACAGCCGACACGCCAAGAGAGGAGAGATTCACGATCAGGTGAGGATGATGACTTAAAAAAGACATTGACCTTTGTCGTCATTCTTGATTCTTAACGCTATCGTCCGTTAAATATTAAAGAATTTGAACAGCGAATATATTTGACAAACTTATATCACTGGTTAACTTTGAGTGAAATATTTTGATATTTTAATCAAGTCTCATATTAACATTATAAAAAATACAAGTGGTGGGACTTTAAGTTAATTACAACATTATTGCGATTAATTAATTACAACAAATAAATTAATTTAGTTTGATTTAAATTAATTTCATTTCATTTAATATAACAGTTTGCTCTCCAGACAACAGGGAATCTGTGTAAGTGCAGGAGTTCCTGGTCCACTGATCACACTGATGCACAAGACACGTCGCAGCTAGGATGATAACAACAACAACAAACATGGAGGAATCCCTGAACAAAAGCAAACAAAAGCAATCATTACACAATGGCCAGGTCTCCACTGCTCTGAATGTATTTGAAATTCTGATAAAATCGAAATTCTTATCCAAATATTCTCAAGACATTAAAGGAGCTGTAGTTAAAATACGGTTATATAAAAACTTGAATATAGCCACCATTGTGATTTATTGTGCTATTGTCAAATTGATGCAAAGTAAACAATTTTGTTGTTGTATGTATGGGTCCATCATTTCTTTCAGTAATATACCAAAGTCATTCAAATTGAAAAATGTGGCTTCTTGTGGCTAATATTCTTATACCATTAAACTGTGATTAATTGAGATTAATTAAATACAAATTCTCTCATTAACAAGATTTTTTTTTTATCGAATCCAACCCCTAAAAAATACATGTATTGTAAAAACTAAATTGCCCTCTGTCAGGAAACGCTTCAGCTTTTTCAATTAAAATACATTTCTAAAAAGATGAAAATTAGTTCTTACATTTAACTGCAGACAGATGACGTATAATGACTTTGATTTACTTCCAAATAAATCTCTAACTTGAGCTAAAAGAAAACTGTGAATTTGGTAAGACCACAATTACTATTGCAACTCAAATATTATTTTAATGCACATCCAGTTTTTAATAAATATAAATATGTCAAAATAAATCAATATTCAATAAATAATAAAAGCAAAATGTTTGCTAATATGTATATACTGCCATCTAAAAAGCAATGAATCTGACCCTTTTCATTTTCAGGTTTCTTGAAAAATTACTGTTTTAATATTAATAAGCCAGTAAAAGTGTGTCTCCAGTTCCAGACAATCATCTAAGCTTTGGGTCTTATCAGCAAAGCAGAAGACCTGCTGTATCTCTCCTTATCGCACCACAAATGATCCCTATATATTTCCCCTACAGGTCAAACCCGAGAACCACAGGAGTTTAGACGAGGAGAGCTTCAGGGTGAACACGACTCCAGCCGTCAGCAAAAGCAGCTCTCCCGTCATCACCAGGCTGTTCCCTCCCTCTGCAGCGCCCAGTCACAAGCATGTTAACATGCCGCTCCGCTTCGGCCGCCAGATTGACTCCGGCGAGGGCCAGTCGTCCAATCCCAACCTGCCTCAGAGATTCGGAAGGGCTTGGGAAATGATTCGAGCCAGTTCCAAGTGCCCACTTCTCCGAGTGGCTCATAGACACAGTCTGGCTAATGCTCGGTTGTTCAACACAGATTTGGAATGTGAGATTTTGAAACTTTCTTATCATCAAATCCTAAATACGTATTTATGCCAAATAATAACAATTTTTCACGTTTTTTTAATAGGGAGTGACGTAACAACTTTGTACCGTATCACCGGTCAACATCAGAAGTGGAGATGGAAGAACATATTCTTCAATGAAGAATGAGAAAAGTTATGCTCAAGAAGTTTAGCTTAGAAATAAAATGCTAGTTTCATAGTTAATTCAGTGGAATGAAGATCATGCAAATAAAGGGAAACATGAAATTTACTTGTTGTTTGTTGATTGAAGTGTTTTTGAATTAACAGGACAACTTTTATTACCTCCACCAAGGAGGTTATGTTCTCCACAGTTTTTCTGTGTGTATTCAAAATAACTAATGGATGGATTTGAATGAAATTTCCAGGAAATGTGGGAAATATTAAACTCTTTGTGTGTGTGAATGCTGAAATAGATGAAGATATAAAGGTCCCTGGTTCGATCCCCAGATGCAGCAGTTGTAGAACGTGACATCTGCAGAGTGGAGTCGAGACCCAAGACTTGGCTGTGGTGGCTGCACTATGGAGACAAGGGCTAAGCACACGAGCCCTGTTCATCATTGCTACACACCAGTGTCATTGTTCATCACTTGTCTCGAGGACGATCAACGGCAGGTCCAAGATGGTTCACTCTCAAGCCCTTTACCACCTGCGTTGGACCTTGTTGACCTTCTGGTACTACTTGTGTTCAGGCTCCAGCTGTTCTGTTTAGCTGTGTGGACACTGATAATCCTTGACATTGCCTTATGTTCTGTCCTTTTGCGTTGCTTTTGTATTTGGACTGAGGCAGTGACTCTTCTTCATTCATTTTGCTGATGAATTGCACTTTGCATTTCTCGCCTTTTGTCTACTTCCTGCTATTGTGTCTGCTCACTGCCCGGCATTTATTTGAGTAAATGTGCCCACGAAACATTCATAATTTCTTTGAGAATTATTTTTCTATTTTTTTACGTTTGCCTGCTATATATCTACTGACCACGAGATGGCACTATATCACAGTCAATATTCCAGTTGCCACTTCACATTTATCTTACTATTTTTAACCCTACGCTTGATTTTGTAATGTCAAATAAATAAAAATATCTAGAATAACTACCTTACAAAAGATCACCAAGTTGATTTAGCATTATGAAATGCAGCATCTCTGCGACAGTGAGGTGTTCCTCTTGAAACATTCCTCACCTGAACCGCAGTGGGTGTGACTCATAGACTTCCCAAAGTTACAAAACAAGTTTAGTAACTGCACCGCACACTTATTATTTCCGACGAAATCGATCTCCAGAATCCTCTCAGGACTGTGACGGACATCTGACAGTATTTGAAAGCAGGAAGCAGAGTGACTACGGTAATGTTTACTCACCACCAAGTACAGCAGGAAATGGCTTTTGGGAGGAAGAAAACTAGCGAGAGCCGATTCTGTTTTGTCCCAACTTAGCATGTAAACAAACAACAATGACTTGTTGCCGGTTTATACCGCTCAAGTCACTCTTTTGTATCTGATGTTTGTCTTTACTGTCTTCCGTGATTTTGAGGGATTAACAAACAAATCTTGAGTCAGTCTCATTGGGCTCCAGTTTCTGAAACTGAAACCCAAGCTTTGTGCCTCTTCCAGAGGATATTTTGACTTGCTTAAAACCATGGCCTCGGATTTAGAGGTACTGACCGGGAACGTTCCTCACCGAGAGTTATATGAGCTGTATTCAGTCTTAGAGTGATCAGTGACTTTCAAACTCACTGAGGATCATTCTATTTCTTCAGTATTTATATTTTTTAATTCATATTTTATACATTTAGTTTTGCCGTTTGAACTTCTCTTTATTGTTGATTATCCTGTATATTTACTATGTGTCCTTATGATAAACTAAATGCTAATTTGGGGGGTTTGGGGTTTGTAAAGTTGAAGATTTGATTGGAGCTGGATAATCTGACCTGAAAATTGATATTTAGTAGCTTTTTATTACCTCATTTTAATGTATCATGACCTTGTAGTTACCTGTGCTCGATTTTTAAAACACTGTTTTACAAATACTGTTGTGCAAGTCATTAGAAAACGTTTTCTTTTTTATGTGTGAAGTCTAAATATATCAGCTGAAATTTCTGAAGCAATAACCCTTTTTCTAGCTTCACAGCATTTCCAGCCCTTTTGGTCTAAAGTTTGTGGTCCTCTCTTCTCACCTTCATCAGTGTCTGGTCATGGGAGACATCGAAAAGGGGAAGAAGACGTTTGTTAAAAAATGCGCCCAGTGTCACACAGTGACCAAAGGGGGGAGCCACAAAACGGGACCAAACCTATGGGGTCTGTTTGGGAGGAACACGGGACAGGCAGCGGGCTACTCCTATTCAAAGGCCAACGTTGAGAAAGGTATAAATGTGTTTTGGGTTAACATTAAGCTACCAGAGAAAGTTTTTTAACTGTGATTCAAATTCAAAATTCATTTTATTAAAAGGTGATATATGGTTTGAAGAGTCGTTTTCAAGTCATTTATCTTGTTTATTAAATTTGATTTAATCTCAGGTAATCACACATTTTCTATCCACTCTAAATGTAACTTTAAGGAAGATTTTATCAACACAAGAGCAACCATTAATGCTCATAATGTTATGCTTTGTGCATGTTTTTGAACCATTTCAGCACCTCTGAGGTTATTCTGGAGAATGTTCTTGACAGTGTCTGTTATGTTGGGTAGTTGAAGTAAACAAATGTTTGCATGAGGGAAGCATTAATGGCCACTCTTGTGTTGGTAACATCTTCCTATAAGTTACATTTAGAGTGGATAGAAAATGGATGAAGTTGCATTTAGAACTAAACCAAAATGTAATCTATTGACAGTTGTAGTTAACTTTATCCTCAGGCCACAAATGTGTTTTGTACTGATGTTTCAGACTCCAAGCTATAAAGTTAAGTTTAGTTCGTCTAGTGATATGCTTGTTTCCAAACTCCAACCCTGGTCTGAAATTCACGACTCATTCTCAAGGTGTGACCGTCATAACTGACTGCATTAGAGTTACTTTTAGAACTGTGTGTTTCTGAGTCTGACTTGGACCAGCAAGTCTGGACAAGCAGAGCAACACTCACACACACAGCAACAGCAGAAGTGGAGCTACAGTATAACCATGTGTCATCGTTTTGTCTTTGTTCAGGCATCGTGTGGGATGAAGAAAACTTGATGGTCTATCTTCAAAACCCTAAGAAATTTATTCCTGGTACCAAGATGATCTTCGCTGGCATCAAGAAGAAGTCAGAGAGGGCCGACCTCGTCGCTTATTTAAAGGACGCCACTTCAAAATAGAAGTTCTGCGGTGGCGATGATAAAACCAGCTTTGACAGCTTTATACATGTTTCAATGTTGATCTTTTCATGTTTTTATGCCACTGTGTTATCATCTAAAGTAATGTACCAGATGATGCTTCAAAAGTGCACAAAAAATATAAGGATTTCAGACCTCTTCCTTAAAGTAATTATTATATTAATTTTAATTATATGTATTTTGATTGACAATCATTAACTTGTTGTGCAGCTGCCAATGTTTACAATTTTAAGTGTGGCAGAGTTCAACAAGTATTTTTAGACATAAACAAAAGGAAAATATTGGAATAAACATTTTCATTGTCATCACTTGGTGATGTCATACTCACTGACTGGGCATCTTGTGGAAAAAATGTGGCACATTAAACATTTGTTCACATGGTCAAGGTGTTTTCTGTCACAAAGTTACTGTTTAACTGTTTAATGAACTTTATTATTTTTATAATGTAATATTTGTACTCCCTTTCCACTCACGTAAATCTTAGCATGTCCCCCTATTTCTTCTTTGCATTCCTCAGCAAAATATTTTATGCATCCATTGTTGGTGCATGTGTTCTTTATATTACACAGACATTGAGGTAGCTAATTTAGTGATCTACACTGTATTTATTTTATATTATTTTGACTTTTTACTTTTACATATAATTAATGGTAGATATTTTGCGGTGTAAATATACTCCAAAGATGGGAGGAAAAAAAAGTCTATTTTCAATAAGTCATCAAAGTATTGTTCATATAGATACGTTTTAACATTTGTTATTATTATTTAATATTTTTTTGATCCGATTTTGAAAAAAATGAACTTGAAGATGAATAAACAATTTTCTGGACCGAGTAAAAAAAGTTATTCGCGCTTGATGTAGAGACCATATATAGCCAGTAGATGGGAGCATTGCCCTCCATCAGCATCACTGTTAACCACCAGCTGCAGCAGCAGCAGCATCTGTATTATATAATCGGTCAAACGTGAGCAGCGACATCAGTATAGGCTGAGAGGCAGACACTCGTCTTACAAACACTGCAGAGACTAAATCAGTGCTGCCTGACCTCTGCTGGACTTGCAGACCAAGTTCTGCACCTGCGGTTTCTTTCTCATTGACCTGCGATTGGGGGAGTAAGTGGTCGATGAAGGTTTATTGAAAGGTCTTCTCTGGTCACTGATCCTGGACTAAACATCGTTTAATCCTGCTGTGAGTAAAGCCAGACATCTTATCTCAAGAGAAAGGTAAGAACATATTGCTGTCTTTATTGATTTGTGCTAATTATGATGGCACTTTATTGCCCTTCATTTGGAGAGATTGGATCCATAAAGTGTATAAAGATGTTGCACACGCTGTGGTCAGTGCAGCATCCTCATCTGCAAAACACACGTGATTCAACACGAGTCTCCCGTCTGCAACAGTGAGCTGCTCCAGCACCTATCTAGAGTAATAGTAAATCAGGAGTTACCAGGGCATGGATGGACGTGCTCAGCCGTGACAGATGTGCACGCTGGAATCAGCTGCAGCAGTTGCAAAATGAGAAGAAGCACTGAGGTGAAAGGAGACCGCATGCGAGTCAGAAAGTTCAAGGAAGCATATTTCAACAGGATGGATCTAGTGACAGTCGCAGTCTCGCTCCACCTCCTCCTGAGTTCTGCATTGGCCGTGTCACATCACTCAGTCATGGACAGCCTCCTCTACGCCAGAGCTGGTATGATGTCGTCACATAGCCGAGCTAAAAGGACACAGCAAGTGATTTGAATCGTTGTCTATGACCCTGTCAGCCCTGGAGTTGCTGGATGAGCCATTGAGATTTGACCCGTGTTGTCTCATGTCACCACCTCCTCCACCCCTCTACCCACCGCCTCCACAACTTTGGAAGCGAGGAAGTCCGGTACGTATATGTGTGTTCTTCATTAGGAATTTTGCAACACGTAAAAGGGAACCAAGAAAAAAATACATTTTAAACAACTTTAGATGAAGGTGCTCCATGGCTCAAGGAATACACTGACACAAATACTGCTAAATTTCGGACTGTAGAGCGCAGTGGAATATTAGCCACACCCACTAAATTTAAGAAGGAAAATGGATCTTATTCAAACATATGCCACACTGGTCCATAAGCCACGGGTGCAGTGGTGCAGCCTGCACCGTAGATAGGTCAGTGGTGCACCCGGCTTTAGATCACTTCTAAACTAGTTTGGAAAACGGGGTCCAGCATCGAGACTGACTCAAGGAACAAACTGGGCAATCTTCTGAACTTCAATCATGAACTCCTCACATCTTTTATTTACATTAAAGTGCGCAAAATGCACTGTTACACAGCCGGTCTCAGGTGCTGCTTTTCGTCTCTGCTCCTCCAGGAGATCAGCTCTGTTGGCAGAGCCGCAGACATGCAGGCGAAAACAGCGCATTTTGAGCGCTTTAAGGTCTGTGATTTCATCAGTTTGATGTGACAAGACTCAATACTTTGGAAGCATGATGCTCTTTAGCCTGTCGTATGAGTTGCAGGGCTCAGACTGTGAGAAAAAAGTAGCAGTTTACAGTCCGGCACAATATTAGCCTTTGACCTATTATTTTAACTTAAAATGTACTTTTTCAAAGACATTAACAGGCATTGAATGAAGTGCAGTTGATCACTCACAAAGAACCAACCAACAAAAGAACAATTTTAAAAAAAGCATCATCACACCTGGTAGAATGTCAACATTAACATCCAACAACAGAAAGTTTTCAATGCTTCCATCACAAGTGGACCTAACAAATCTAATATCAATCTCCTGAAGGTCGGACTGGGCATGCTGCAGCCACCTGTGACTCCCGACGGAGAGCGGCAGAAAGAAGCACGCGGATGTGCGGTGGGGCCCCCCGGACCACCAGGACCCCGTGGCCCAGAGGTGAGGCCATTTCACATTAGTGACTAAGACATGCTTCAGTTTTATTTTGCATCCATTACACGGTGTAATCACCCTGAATATAAAACATATATACATGGTGGCGCTGCGGTGGAAACAACCTTTTTAGCATTGATCTTACAGTAAATGTAGCATTGAAATACGTGACCTGGGTCTAAATGTCTCCCGTCCTCAGGGTCAGAGTGGATTACCTGGTATCAGAGGACCAAAGGGGGAGAAGGTGAGTCCCTTACGATTGGTGGGCTCATGTCTGGTCATCTGTGGTTATAGACTTTCTGTGTCCTTGTGGTCCTCTCTGCTCTAATGACATCTCTTCTCCCTCATTTGTCCTTCTCCAGGGAGAAATTGGGCGTCCAGGGTCGAAGGTGAGCTGTTCCTCCCCACATACAGTACTCTCCCCCCTCCCCCCTGCTCTATCCTCCGTGTCCTTGGAGTGATGCAATATGGATTTTGTGGCTCCTTTTGTGAGTCAAGGTGCTCACAATCCTTCCCATGCTGCTAACTGTGTCGTCTCACATTCATCTAGCACAGTCCTCTAACCTAGCTTCAGATCTTGATCGAATCCCAGATCTCTCCTTCACTCTCCTCTTCCCTTGGCCTCGGTCCATTAGCCTTCCATCCTTACTCCAGTCCTGCTGATCCAGGCGCTCCAGCACTCCACTGCTGCACTTTAATCTGCTTAAGTGCTTTTGCTCTCCTTGATAAATCACTCCACTCAACAGGCTGCTGCTTTAATGACCGCTGGATAAAACACAGCGCGCGTCGGTTCTGGGCTGCGTTTCTTGGATGCTGGTCCAGGTGTTGCTGAGATGTGAGCTGGTTGTGCAATATATATGGGTCTCCAGGCTGCGGCCAACAAAGTGAGATCGATTAAAGCTTCATTCCGCTAACAAGCTAATCTCAGGGGCCTTGTTGAAGCCACGGCCGCTCTCCTCTGACGGACACTTTTTTCTGTCAACTAAATGTTATCAGCACTAAATACAAATACAACACAATTATTTATTTAAGAAATAAATAAAAAAGAATGGACAGAATGTGAAACGCAACTGGATAATGGAAGTAGCCTGAGCCACACATGCATCATTGCATCTGGGACGGACTGAAGACTTGGATTAAATTATCTTGCAAGAATGGGAGGGTGATGCTGAGTAGACTTTTGTGTCTACTGGCCACATTAGGAAACGTTAAAATGAAAGGGGACAGGAAAGATAACCATAGCTATATTCATTTTGAAACAGAGCATCGCGAGTCGAGCCGAGCTGGTGACCCGTAACTGTGCCCTGGGATTCCATCGAAATATTGATCAAGAGCAGAGCGTTATTTAATTGTAATGTAAGGACAAGCACTCACGTTTCATTGGGAAAATCAATGGGTGCAAGGAAATTTAAATCTCAGAAATGGATGGAAACGGCGAGGAAACATGAGGAATAAATGCAATTTCAAATCTTGATCTGATTTTTTATTTAAATATGGGGGCAAAGGCTTTCATGAAAACCAATTGTCTAACAAAAACAAACAAAATGAATATGTATATACATAAATATGAAAGGGAGTAGATATTGATCAGTAAATGTAGGCAAATGAAGACTCTAGCTAAAGACTGAAGACTGAATATTAACAGCCTTGTTATTAAATACAAATTCCTGCTTGCAATGTTTGTGAGACGTAACTTGCTGGTAGTTTAATCATTCATATTTTGTGTGGCATGAAGAAACCTTGACTGGGACTAGGCGATATGGCAGAAAACATCACGATATGAGATTGAGTCCGAGGAACTGATGTCATGCCGTGTCTGAACTGGTTAGCTTGGTGGCTAATGCTACAAACAGACACTGCAATCCTCAGTGAAAGTTGCTCCAAGACCCCAACGAATGACCAGTTGAATAAAAGTACTCAATTATAGTATCACACATTCTATGAGAGCTATTCACCATTTCAAAAGTTTCAAACTAAAGTATAATATTTCTGGGTCCATAGGGTCGCACTGGAGCACCAGGCCTCCCGGGGAAACCGGGAGTTCCAGGCTGGCCAGGGAATGAAGGTCCAAAGGTAGAAGAGTAACTATTCCAACAGTGACAGTCTGAGTAGAAATAAAACCTTTTTATTTCAGGGTGAAAAGGGAGATCCGGGCCTGATGGGACTACCTGGCCTGAGGGGACCACCAGGTACAAAGGTAGGTCCCTAAAATCTGCCTCTGAAGACTTTTCTCTCAGTGACTTTAATATCTCTGTTTTCTATCTGTCTGTTTTGCTCTAGGGTTTGACTGGTTATAAAGGAGAGAAGGTACATATCAACCATTAAAAAAACTTGTTACTAACTCATTTAATATAGTGTTTGATTGTTTATTTGTTTGTTTGTTTTTTTGTAAAGGGGGCTCATGGTGACCCTGGTACAGCAGGACCAAAAGGTGACAAAGTAGGTGAAAACTTATCTTTGGCACTTAAATGGCAACATTAACAAGAAGCATTAGTTTGTTCACACCAGTTGATATACTGTAAGTCTATTTTAAAGCAGCCAGTCTTCTACTTTATCAACGTGCAGCTGTACTTTTCAACCAACCTTTTTTCAGGGGTCCATCGGTTTGCCAGGGATGCTTGGGCAGAAGGTAAGAGACATTCTACACCCACAAACCAAATTCAATAATGCAACTGCGGAAATAACTTGAGCTGACTCGCCTTCTCTCGTAGGGTGAGCAGGGACCAAAGGGAGAGCCAGGGAGCCCTGGAAAGAGAGGACCCACAGGGCGACCAGGGAAAAGAGGCAAACAGGTTGGTGACCACTGTATTTCCTCTGAAATGTAAATTCTGTGTTGAAATTGTGTCATCACTGGTGGAAATCCAAGTAATTTTCATATTGTTTATGCACATGTTGTGCGCAGGGGATGAAGGGACATTCAGGAGCAGCAGGAGTTATGGGCCCTCCAGGACCACCCGGTCCAAATGGTATACCTGGACCCCCAGGGCCTCCTGCCTCAGGTGACTCAAACACAGTGGAATTTGTCAACATGTAATCATGTGACCTGGATATTAATACAAGCATGAAATTCTTTTTTTTCCCACAGGAGTTTATCTTGTTGGAGAAAAGGGAGACAAGGGTCTTCCTGGACCACCAGGTCACTGCGAGTGTGACACCAGTATCAGAGCCAACAACGCTCCATTTGGAAGCTACACACAACGGGGCAGCGCCAGCAAAGTCCCAGCTGTAGGCCAAACAAATGATCTACCTGGTGGTGGCCTTAAAATGACACCACACTACAATCTCTGGTTCCCTCTTTAGATATTTGTGGTAAACAGCGAGGAGGAGATGAACCAACTGCACCTTGACAACACCATGGCTTTCAGGAAGGATCAAAGGACGCTTTACTTCAAAGATAAAGATGGATGGAAGCCCATTCAGGTTTTTGACACCATCATTGCACAGGAAAAACAACCATAATTAAGGCAATTAAATAATCCCAACTTTATGATAACAGCCTTTCCAGTCATACCAGTCCACAGAGAAGGTTCCGGATAGAGTCGGTGTGTGTGGAGACGGGAAGGTGCAGGCCCAGCATGGGGAGGAGTGTGATGATGGAAACCATATCGTCACTGATTCTTGTCTGAGTGAGTCAAACATCTTAATACACAAACATAATGATTATGTTGATATATAATAATATTGATTTTGGACAGCAGTGGTTATGTGTGAAGTAGCTTCACTGAAACGGTGTCCTAAACTACATAGAGAGATAATAGTCAAACCCATCTTTCTCTTCTCAGTTTTTATGGCTCAGTTTGCCTCCATTAATTACGAAGAGAGAAATGCTGTTCTTGCAGAAAACGGTGCCAAAACCTTCTGTAACATCTTTCGTCTTTCCGTCTATGACTTTAGACTGCAAGTGGGCCTATTGTGGAGACGGATACAGACATGAGGGGATCGAGGAGTGCGATGGGAAAGACTTTGGTTACCAGACATGCAAAAGCTATCTACCTGGGTGAGTCCAGTCAAACCGTCCATGATAAAGTGTCTCCATAAAACTAGATCATTTATGTGGCTCACCTTAAGATGTTTTTGTCATTTGGGTGCAGCGTTCATTATATTTGTAAAAAAAAAACATTCTACCAATATGTTCACTCATGGATCTTCAACCAGCTTTTGTCACGTTCTCTTGGTCGATGGAAATAATCGAATTGTAGGTATTTACGGGACATTACAGTATATTTACCTGTCACTTATTTAAAGACAATCAAAGCACAGAGTTAAAGCGATCTTGTTAATTTTGGCGACATCTCCTGGCTGTATCAAACAATGCAATTATGCTGAGCAGAAATCGTTTGGTTAAAACGTCACCGACGTTATTTTATTATACCGTACTCGCAAACATGTCTGTTATAGTGATTCAACCATCAAAGACTTCATCTGTTTTGGTTATTTATATGTTGTATTTTCTGTAAATCAATATCAACCATGCCAAATATGCAGACTTTTTTTTCCTTGGGGGAGGGTATGTCATGGAGGAATTCCTCCACCACATCTGAGCTACATAATGCGTACATGTCAGTGACATCACAGAAGACAGATCCATGCCAGATAAAATATAAAAAACAACCTGACCTGTGGGTGTCTTCTGCAGATCCTTCGGACGACTCAGATGCACAGACTCCTGTCTCATTGACTCCACTGGCTGCAAGTACTTCACTTGAACAAAGTTGCAGCTTTGCAATTCCTCTTAACGAAGGGTTTAAACTTCAGGCTTCCGCTGAAGTGTCACCTTCCATCGGAGCAAGTGGTGGACCTGTGTTTGAAAGCAGAGACAAATAGATCATCACGGGAAGCGTAAAGGATTTTGATTTGCTGTGACCGTTCCGGCACGGGCCTTGTCCACAGACCCATGGCGAATAGTTTCTTTTCTGTTTCTTGGACACAGAAACACATTTAAAACTCGGAACACACGTTTGATATTGTGTGCATCCTTCATTTTAGAGAATGTAACTCCTCTACTAGAGCTCACTCGGACTAAATGACAAGCAATCTTTGGATTGTCATGACCATCGTCTCCATGATTTTCATGCCACTGGCTGCAGCACTGTTATCAACACTGGCAAAGGTGGCAGACAACTCTAATGACTGTATCTGATCAAAGGGAATGTATTTGACTTGTTGACTGTTAATGCAATAATGGAAGCAAAAGGACTATCCAAGGAGGCTACTGTTAATGTAACACAACGTGCAAATGTTTCTACTCCCGTGCAATATTTTACACCTATATATACTTGTGCTTTTGTGTGCCATGCTATAACATGCAATAGAAAACTTGTGGTGAATGTTTACGTACATGTCGTAGATTGTCTGATACATCAACTTGTTACTGGATGTGTTTCTCGCCACGCAGCATGATTGTAAATCAGCAAATAAATGAAGACTGTGAACTGTTATGGTTTGTGACTTCTGATGAATGGGCGTGTGTGGGCGGGGCTCTGGGGTGGTACGTGGCCAATCAGAGGACAGGTTCCTGGAGCAATGCGTGACGCAGCGTTTCTGCCACGTAGAGGACCACATTCTCCACAAAAAACGACTTTCTCCGCTCAGGAAGCAGCCGCTGGCACCATGCTGCTGTCGGTGCTGAGCTGGCTGTGCTCGGGCCTGCTGCTCACAGTCAGCTGCGGGAAACTTCCAGATGCTGAGGTGACCATCGAGGTTCTGCACAGACCTTTCATCTGTCACCGTAAATCCAAGTATGGAGACATCCTGCTGGTGCACCACGACGCTTACTTTGAGAATGGCACCATGTTTCATTCCAGGTACGTCCGCAATCAACCACTTTAGAAGCAGTAGGTGCGAGACATAACTGCTGTCAGTCGAAAACTAGCTTATCGGGCGCACGCGCCCCGTCGCCATGGTTACGCTACTGCGGTCTATCGGAAGTCACGCGAGAAATTAATTCTGTAGTTAGAGTCATAAAAACATGTTAGTCATTGTTCATTCATTTTACAATAATAAGTATCATTAATATTATCAGTAATGAACGTTTATATTTTATAAGGCGTATACACACCAAACCAGCTAGCAACGTCAAACGCCATGAATTCACTCGTTTCCTCAATTAATGTATCATAAAACGCATTCCCAAAGTACAAACATTTAGACTGTTGAATTTTTAGTTTTTATGTCCTCACCTCTATCTGTGGTTGAAACAATTCGCAGGTGGCGATTTAACTCCTCCCGCCATGTTCAGGCTGTCTGTCACCGGAAGTGACGTATTTAATATGGAGAGCTACTTATTTTGTAGAATCAGAATCAGAATCAGATTTATTGCCATGGTCAGTGGGGAATCTGTGAGATATTTTCAGTTTAAGCGTGAAATGCATTAAAGAGACTTGATCTACCCTGAAAGCAGAACCATTTGGTTAAGAACATGGTTTGTAAATGTATGAAAGTGAATCTAATCCCTAAATATAAGATGCACTTTTAAATTATATAAGCGAAATAGCTAAACATAAAACTTAATCAGAGTGAAACATTGATATTAACTGGTGACTTGTTATCAACGGGTATACAAATATAAAAACAGACAGAATAGTGTAAGCGTAGTTTGAACATTTGAAATACAGTGGTACCTCGGTTCTTGACCACAATCTATTCCAGATGGCCGTTTGAGAAGTTATTTGTTCGAAATCTGAATTTGATTTTTCCTATTACAATGAATGGAAAAAGAAATAATGCGTTCCAAGCCTTAAACTAGTCTTTTGTAGGAGTGAATGTAGAGTGTCTGCTGCAGGTGCGCTGTTCATCTATGTGTGTGGCCGCTGCATGTGGGAGGGGTTGCCGAGTGAGTGACGTCTCTCCAGAAGTGAAGAGGTGCCCGGTGCGTGTCCAGCTCTGAATGTGCGCTTCTGTGCAGTTTGGCTGTGTCATAAACCCACCGTCCAAGACTCGCCTCAGGACATCAAACCCTGGAGTGCGCGCTCCAGCCTCGGAGGTGTGGAGAGCGAGCACCACACCTGTGACACTCTACCACGGTCCAGTGCAGAGACAGGAAAGGTTTTACACTTCAATATGAAGAAAAAACAGTCAGTAAATGTAGCTAACACTCTGTCCCAGACTCGCCTCATCCCTGTCCCAGCTCCAGCCCACAACAGGACATCAAACCCTGGAGTGCGTGCTCCAGCCTCGGAGGTGTGGAGAGCGAGCACCTCCCCGGTGACACTCTACCACGGTCCAGTGCAGAGACAGGAAAGGTTTTACACCTCAATATGAAGAAAAAACAGTAAATGTAGCTAACGGGACACGTCTGCATACAGAGGCTGCGTTATACACAATAACAAAGTGCGTCGTGGGTCAGCTGATCGGTCCGCACACGTTATGTTTTTTCCGGCTTTTTCGAGGGCATTTGAGTTCTGGATTTTCGTTCGAAATTCGAAGCAAAAAAATCTCAAAATTTTTGTTTGAACTCCAATTTGTTCGAATTCCGGGACAATCGAAAACCAAGGTACCACTGTATAGTTAAAGGTCATCTTATCTTCTAAACAAATGACCTAATGGTACACTTCTTTTTGTTTGTTCATTATTGTTCTTTGCTGCTTCATCAGTCGAGCAGAGGGAGACAAACAGCCAGTGTGGTTCACGCTAGGCATTCGGGAAGTGATAAGAGGCTGGGACAAAGGCCTGCAGGACATGTGTGCTGGAGAAAAAAGGAAACTCATCGTACCTCCAGCTTTGGCCTACGGAAAAGATGGCAAAGGTAGCGACACAGTATCTGCGGAGTGTACATGCATGGGCTGTTAAAGGTCTTCAGATTTCCTTAGACTTGCCTGCATGTTTGTGTGGCAACAACAATTGTTCTGAATGACTTTCTAAGGTTTCCATTCGGGACTCTATTCAGTCATACTTCTCCAGTCTCACCTACAAGGAGCATGTGAATGATACTAAGCCCTGGTAAGAAATCACCTCTATGCTCTAACACAAGTCTCTTGTTTTGTCAATAATCTAACCATGCCAACAGTAAGATCTAAATCTGATTAACGCCTACTCACAGCGAATTTCAGTGGAGGAGCAGCAGACCATTTAGTGCTGAGAGTGACATGTCTTGTGTCTGTCAGGTAAAATTCCACCAGAAAGCACCTTGACTTTCTTTATCGAGGTGCTTGAGATCAGGAACGGCCCGAGATCACACGAGTCCTTCCAGGAAATGGATCTCAACGATGACTGGAGGCTTTCGATGAGTGAGGTGAGAATCTCTATTGTGGCATCTGTCAAATATTGAACTTTCAAGATGAAATGGTCAGCTCAATTGAAAGAAAAAAATATTTTTGTTCTGCCAGGTCAAGCAGTATTTGAGAAAAGAGTTTGAGCGTCACGGCTACCCTCCCAATGACACCTTGCATGAGAACATGATGAAGGACATTTTTGCCAAAGAAGATGAAAACAAAGACGGTTTTATATCTTCCAGAGAATTTACATACAAGCACGATGAACTTTGATGTCACAGCCTCTGACCTAATGGTTTCATAAGGGTTTTCTCAGGTGCCATTTGTAAATGTTGTGTGGTGCATTCAACATTTAGTATGTTTAATGTCTCTGTGGTGTAAGGAATGCCGTTTGGAAACACAAAACAGTGTGTTTATTATACAAGAAAATTAAAGAAAATGTGCAGCAATTGGTTGTATTTTTTTCTTACTGTAATAACCCAATCCAGTCGTTGTCTATTAGAGGCAATACCATCTTAATCCATGGGAATGAACGCACAACAGGTGTTGCTCTTCAAAGTAAGAAGCTGTTTCAATGTTTCGTAGTTTAGGGAATACAATTATAACATGTAAATAACATGTAAAATCTTTTTTCTTAATACATTCATGCCACATGTTGATCATTGATGAATATATCTTCATTATTTTCCAGTCCAAAATAAATGAAACTGCTTGTAAAAATGAATAGAACATTACCAAATATCGAATATCAATTATTATTCATTGATACAATTTAAAAGGACTGAATTTAATTAAAATTGTAAAGGTTTGAAAATCTATTTCATAGTGTTTTTAACTTTTCCCAGCAGATGGCGCTAACTTCTTGATCTTACTCTCCAGCCCTTTTATCTGTCGGAAAAGAGGAAATATAGACTTTAATTTGCATCCTAACCGATTGAACATGAACATTAGAGAGTGTGGTGTGTCACAATTGTATAGATTTATATTCAAATAAATGAGCGAATATCCAGCTGAACTATTTTCTTGAGGACTTGGTCATTGAAAAACAAACATCTAAGTGCTTCTGTACTACAGTTTAACTCAACAAGAGAGAGAGAATGTCCAGTTTTGTCCAACAGTGAGCTAATAGCACTTGGAAGACTGGAACTGCTCGCTGTAGACAGGGCCGAGTGGGAAGAGCCCTCCTCTCACACACATTCAAAACATTCCACACTGGAAGACGGTCAGAGGTCAGACGTCCAATATGAGGTTCGAGATCCCATATAGGAAGGTTTGTATCCAAATGTAAAGCTTTGGTTCTCATTGTTCTCGGTCAGCTGAACCCACTAGGGAATGTGTGGGATGAAGAACAGGATGAGGCCTTAGCTCAGCGGAGGTGTGTCCTGAACCCAGGTGGTTTGGAGTTCACAGCTGAAGAAGACGGGATTAAAGAGGCATTGTTTTAGACAGGTTTTATGAACTGGCTGAATCTTGTTACCTCTGTTTTCTTTGCTGGGGTAGATGCGCGGGAACGGCTTGAACTCCTCAGGAGGCGGTAAATCTTCAACCGGGTGGAAATGGAACTTGGACTCAAAGTCGTCTGCTGCAAGAGAATAAAAAAAAACAATCATGCCAATATATTCAAGTTGGTTTTCACCACAGGATGAGGAAATTATAATGGATCTCCACAAGACTTTTCCCACCCCATTATATATTATATTAAATACAGAATACTTTCATTCTTTAGCACTTACTTAACCTGGAAACATCAGGGTTGTATTGCACATAAAGAACTGAATTCTCAGGTTTGCCAGGAAGAGAGTGCAAGCCCCTCATTCTGTCACTTGATGTCACTTTATTTTCACATAAGTAAGTACATGAAAACACATTTAGAAATAAAAGGACTCATGCCAAATTAGTCAATGTAACTATCTCTGGTAGTTACACGGCGCAATTGGGCAGTTAGAGGACTGCTCTTGAATCTGGAATTTTCTTTTTCTGCCAATAAATCAAAGACAATATCTGGATAATCAGATGCAACATTAAGCCCCACGTTTCACCATCATCATGAAGATACAGCATTATAGTTCAGAGAAGCAAAAACACTAAATGTACTTGATATTTTTTTAGTTATTTATGAGATACATGAGACAAGTCTTTTGAGACGCATCTCACCCAAACTGTGCAGGTGTCCATTTCTCAGACTGGATGGGGGCAGAGGTGGAGGAGGAGGAGGAATACGGCAGGACAGCTCAGTGCTGGGGGAGCGTGTGGGAGGGGCTGGTGGTGGAGCCGGTCGACCTACAACTGATCACAAACCACCAATTGAAAGAAGACGCTCCATTTTTGTTTTCCTCACAGTTGAACTAAACAACAGCAAAAGCATGACACCAACATTTATATCTATCATATATAAAACATACACACTTTTAAAGCCGTAATGAATGACCTTGGCGTCAACTAAACTTTTCTGAAATTATTACCTTGTTAGGTACTGTACATTAGTAAACTATCAGGCTTTGATATTGGTGGCATACTAATATAATACTATTTCTTCTTCTTCTTCACTTGAAGATGTTTCGTGACACTACTGCCACACACTGTCCGACTGAGTTCATTGCTGCCAGTCAACTCAATAAACGTAGGGCAATAATAATTATATTTTTTAAAAACCAATTTGGGAGGAAAGGCGTTGCTAGGCAGAGGTCTGGTATTGTTCAGTACTTTTCTAGTTATTATTATTATTATCAAGGAGGTTGCTGTCATGATCATCAACGCTAAACAAAACACGTCATAACCTCCAGGACAAAAGCTAAATAACTAGTGACTTTAATGAGTTAATCACGACTAATTACATTTTATGATTAATTAATTACAACACAAAATCAATTTAATTTAATATTATAAGATTGAAATACTTATACAAATATTTTCAAGACATTAAAAACCTTTAGTTTAAATTTGGCAGTTAACTACCACTTTGGCAGGGTTTGCTTTCAAAGCTGCTACAACACGTGGCAGCTTTTGAGTCCAAGTTTTTGAGGAGGTTAAGTCAGTGTGAGAGCATCCGAAATCGAATTTGTTATCATACTTTTCATTTATGAGTCAACTCATATCATTTCTACATTTAGGATCCCACCTGCACTCCTGGGAACCGCAGGCGGTCGCCTGGTCGGTGCGTTGCAGGGATAGGAGGGTGGTAGAGATCGCACGGTCACAGCAGCAAGTTTGGGAGGAGGAGGCGGTTGGAGGGTGATGAGACAGTTGGGTGTGTAGGAGGCAGGTAGAGGTGGGGGAGGAGGAGGAGGGCCCAGGGGGCTGTCTCGTAGGACAGGAAACCTGGAGGGTTCGGAGTGGACAGGGGTGGGAGGTGGAGGGTAGAAACTCCCTGAGGAGCGATCACCTGAGACAGTAGAGGGATGCATGTAAGATGGAGGTGGTGGAGGGGGCGTCGAAGGCTGAGGGATGTATTGGGATGGCTGAAGTGGCAGCCATGTTGGTTTTGTGACCTGGCTGGGAGGCGGTGGTGGAGGGCAGGACGGAAGTGGAGGGGGTTTGCTGGGTGGTCGGTCTTGAAAAGCTGGAGGTGGAGGAGGAGGAGGTGCGGATAGTGGGGCAGGTGGAGGAGCAGAGAGAGGAGCAGGTGGAGGAGGAGGAGGAGCAGAGAGAGGAGCAGGTGGAGGAGAGAACACTGGGAGAGGAGTTGGATGCTTGCTGCTGAAGGTGGGTGAGGGAGGAGCGGAGGCGGACGGAGCGAGTGGACGGTGGGATACGCTTCCTCTTTCCGTCTTGTCCGAGAAGTTGCTTGAGTCTGTCGGTGCGTTCCAGAGCGGCCTGAGGGAGGCGGAGGAGCTGGAGCGGGACACTGGCACACCAACACACGCCGTCATTTCTCAACTTGGAACTCATGTCAGTATCGCTTTTCACCAACCTGGTATCTTTCCTGCCAAGTCTCTGTGGCGGACTGGCCTGAGGGTGGGAAAACCCCCGGCGAAAAGCCCACCAAGGGACACACCAGGGAAGTCCTGAGCGGCTCCCACACTGCTGGACACATCTTCTGAAATGGACCTGCGTTCTGGACACACACCCAACAGGAGTCAACCTCCACCACCCCTTGTGTTTAACAGGAGCACATGATGACCAGTGACAGACATGAGCCCCCGCACCTTCAGAATAGTGATCACTTTTTTAAGATGAAATCTCACGTGACCAAACGTATCGAAATGAGCGGAATGATCATGATGGTTTTTCTGTGAGATTTTGACGGAACAATCCCTCTGTTGAACAAATATGTAATATACAATAAAAAAACAATTGAATGCTGTTTTTTTAAAATAAAAAATATATAAAATCTCACACGTGTTCCATTCCTCAATGTGAATTACACAAATTGTAAAAAAAATTTTTTAATATTTTTAAACGCTATTATAAACTATTACAGCAGTCACCACAGCCGACAACGACGGGTCGCTCACAGTGGTGTCTGAGCAAACACACAGTTGTGTGTTTAGAGGTAACATTGCCACCCATCCATCCATCCATTCCTCCATCCATCCATCCATCAATCCATCCATCCAGCCAAAATAAGATGCCTATGATGTCATCGGCCTGATGAGATGAGCTCAATATCTTGGTGGCATAAAGCTCATTTGCTCATTTATTTTATACAACAACACATTACTACTATACTGTGAAATACTACTCGATGCAAACTCTTAAGAGGACAGAAAATAGTAGGAATGAAAGGCTCTACTATTACATTACAATCACATACCAATGTAATGCAAAGTAAAATGGTCTTTAGCCTTACTGTCCACAACAGGGGCGCTCCGGTCGTTGACCTGTGTGACTTTCTTTAGTCTTGTTCCTTTCTGGATGTCAGCTAGAAGAGCATTCCTTCCTCCTCCACCTCCCAGCTGAAAGTGAGGAGGCTCCGGAGGAGACTGGGGAGATGAAAATGATTTCACTTCAGTATTTTATTGGACACAGAAATATACAAAGTCAATCTGAATACAAGGGTTTGGTGCTAACACACATCTTATTTGTGATTTACATTTGTCTTTTGTCACTTTCCTCTCATTTTATGTCACTTCCTTGAGAAATAGTTTCTCTGCTCCTTTCTCAAATCAAATCCATATTCTGCTGCAAAAGTTAAAGCAGCATAATTGTATTACACTAAGTATCGCTATGGTTTAGAGAAGAATCAATGGAAACATCACATCCAAAACTGATCATATCATACAGCCAGATGGCTTTTTATTATTTTCAGCCATGTCGAGACAAGAGAATCTCGATGACATTATCGCTGACCCTATTTCGAGAGGCGGTCAGTGGTAACTCGGTTATCACGGGGACAGTGCGCACCTGCTGGGGAAACACAATACTCTCTGTCTGTCTTTGTGTGTGTACGACCTCCATGAATAATACAACCTGCCGGTGTTTGGTTGAGTGGGAAGAGTTGCTACACTTGCATGAGGAGGAATATAAGCAGGAGAAGCACGTGCAGCTTCTCACCTGTGCTGGAGGTGGAGGAGGAGGAGGGGGTCCTAATGGAGGAGGAGGAGGCGGTGGAGGCGGGGGCACGGGCATAATTGCGCCTCAGAAGCCTGTGGAAGACATTGAACATCGTGACAAACTCATCTACTTCTCTGAGTGTCGCCCTCACAGTTGCTACTGTGTACACTTGGTGACCTCTGATTCTTCGCAGGGGAAGTGCTTTCACCATCGTCCTGCTCAAAACAGGAAACAGACAGAACTCCATCCTCTCCAGAGAAACCCGACACGTCCCCCTCACCCCGGTCCTCCTCTCCTTCCCACAATGCCCCGTGTTGCTCTTTAGGAGAAGAACAATGGTGCTTGTTGTCCAAAAAGTTACAGACCAGTCAGTTCTTCGGTGACCTTCACCGTAGAAACAGACCAACTTCATGAAAAACTTGTTCATCGCCTCTAGAATTACACTTCAGCTTCAGTCATGAAGTGTAAAGTGCATGTTTTTGTCTTGCTTGGAGGTGGTGTTCTAGAATTCCCAAATACTGACTGACAACATTCTTCTGTCTCCCAGAAATGCCTCCTTAATTAGTTTTAGAGTCTGCAAGTGTTCCTTCCTTGCAACAGTCCAACAGACTATATTCCATTATTACAAGTTCTGCTCAGATATCTTTAACACTTCCAACATAAATGCTTGAATTCTTAGACATTAGCATTTGACCTACAACCCATGTTTGAGTTCCTCAACAGCTGATGAAGTTGCCATGTACCAACAAAAATACACATTTTTTTTTTTATTTATGGGGGATAACTGATGTAAAGTCTCCCATATTTCTGTTTTCATGAGCCACAGTAATAATGAAAGCTACTCATAACTATCTGTACGGTATATGTTCAAGCTTGCGTTCCAAGATAAGGGAAAATACCACAAGATAATAAAACTATCTGGAGTTGCCAATAAGACAACACTTTCTTAAGAACATTTAATAATGATCAATATCATTATTTAACATTTGGCCATGTCGAAATATACAGTTATACTAGCCTGATCAGCATTTCTCACCAGGCTGAAACCACAAATACGTTTTTCCTTTCTATGACCTTTTGGGGGTGTGAAGTTTTTCTTTATTTACACTCCTCATAAACTTGAATCAATACACGAATAGAGTTACTTAAAGCCAGACTGCTATAAGACAAGTACATTCACGGGTTGTGAATTATTCAATAGTGATCTAAATCAAGAACATTTCCGAGGTGTAATGATGCAACATTTAATTTATTAGTATTAATTTATCTATTTACAACCTCCGTTTCGACGACAGAAAAAAACATTTCCAATTTACAGACAACATTTCTGTACGTACGTACATTCTTTTATATTATTATTTAAATGTATTTTACATTGGGTTTTTAAAGCAAAAAATAAAAATAAAAACGAATATTCTGTCAAATGAAAACTAACTTTTAATAAGTTGAAGCACCAAAGTAAAAAAGTATTCTACCGTATATTTAGCGTGTTTTAATGTGATAAAAGAAGCCGATATAATATAATTGAGCAAATTAAAATTGTTCTCAAGTGTCAAAAAAGAGCGTAAACAGCAACTCCGACGGCAGCTGACGTCGGACCTTCCATTTCCACCGTGTCTGAGCGCTGTTGCCTCGACTGAATTAAATAACGGTCTGTGTATAGACTTAAATAAAGTCTTACCTTCAAGAAATCGCCGCTAAATTCACCTGTTTGCAGGGAACTCCTCGGTGGAAAACGGCGCAGCCCACTGACCCGCGGCGTCTCCTCATACTGTAGCAGCCACAGGTTATTTATAGTCACATGAGGGCAGCGCTTGTATGACGTCCGGACGCTCGCTGCTGACAGAAGCGGAGGAACTCCGATCCTGCCGTCCTCACCCCTGGTCGACGCTGCCCCCCAAAAGTTGCACCTCGCGTGCCGGACCTTTTACACCCGCTGCCACAGGAGGAGGTGGGGTATGGCCGGGGGAGCGTCCGCGCTGAACTTGACCAGTGAAGTCATATTTACCATCACACCGAAGTGCGGCCGCTTGCCTGTATTCATGCGGCCCTCACGTGATCGTTGCTGCAACGAAACAAGTCACTTACCACTTAGGTAAATGACTTAAATGACTTCTGTTAAAAACCCATATTTGGTCCTTTCCGGTGTGACCCCTAGAGGTACAGCCCCTTCTGATAAGTATCACATGTTTATATCTATTTTTCATATTAAATTCTATGGGGTTTTTTTTTTTTGTTTATTTTGATAGCGATTACCCAATGGGACCAGCAGGTGGTGGTAGTGTTCCGGAACTCAATTGCACACACCAGAAGGAGAAGAAAAATAAGAAAAACGAAGAAGAAAGCGCTCTCATAGTGAGTTTAGTTTAGATGGTTAGATGGTCCTTTATTTTTCTCATAATGGGGAAATTCGACTTGTCTCAGCAAACAATAACATTAAAGACAATACAGACAAACAATAACATTAAAGAGATTAAAGACAAACACTAAACATTAAAGACACACATGACTCCAAATGACAACGCCAGAAAAACAGAATTATTAGTTATTTGTTTGAATATCAACATTTAAATAAAAATTCCACTGTAATCCACTCATCTCTTTTTGCGTTATTTAACGGACAGTGGGACGTATAAACGCTGAGAGTCTTTTAATGCCATTAACCAGAAGTCTGAGACACTTTATTATTCTGATAATAATCCACCTTTTTTAAAGTCATCTTCTGGTAATCTCTCCCACAAAGACTTTGTGGGACAGTGAGCCATTAATGTATATGCACCGTACCTGCACACGTATATTTGATTTTCTTTGCACTGAAAAGAGAGAGGTGTTTGAAGTGAGAATGTTTCCCAGTTGAACATGGAGCCACCCGTTGAAGTGTTCAGGATGCAGCCCCGGCCGTTTTATCAGCTTACACTGCACTTTCACACCGGTTAACAGTTAAGAGAAGTGGGGGGGCGTTACATTTTCCAAGCAGCCACATCTGGGTCTGTTGTGGGATTTTGTCTAGGACTTTAAAAGGAAAAAAAACACATTATTTTCAACACCTTAGAAAGAACCGTTGAAAGGAGTGAAGCATTATTGGGGGAGAAAAGAAGTTTTGTTTTAACAGCCTGTTAGCTCCTATTAGAATAAATACAAATGGGATATTAATTCACAAAAGAAAAGAAAATTATCTTTTTTTTCAGATTTTTTAAGGCACCAGCAGATTACATGCTACCAGTCAGCATGGCCTGTAACCCAGGAGGGTTAGACAGGAACATGTTGGTGGTCATAACCGCAGGTTAAGTGTAACGGTGCCCCACAAGGGCATCAAAGCAACCTGTAGTTTGAAGTGAGTAATATACACCATCAGGAAATGAAAGTTTACCACCCAACTGCTTTACCCTCTGGAGTCCATGACTCAGACAGGCCTTTGCTTGTAATGGGCCTCTGCAACGTAGCACACCAAGTTAAATTTATTAAGTTTGTTTGTATTGCAAACCATATAATGTGGTGTATAAGAAATTTAACAGGTCTTCAGACTAAAGTTTTTAAAAGGAGTAGTCAGTATACAGGTACACTCAGATAAGTACACTACGTCTTATCTACCTTTTAGTTTCCCTGGCATGTTGAATCCATACATTGTGTCCTCTTTCTTCACTTAAAGTTTTTGATATATAACATTAAAAAAAAAAACTATATTCAGTCTGTTACAAATACTATGCCCAGAATTCAGGTGAGGCAACACAACCCTGGCGATGGCCATTGAAAAAGGCGCTTTCTTCAGGGTTTGTAAACCGTAACCTCGTA
The DNA here is from genome assembly GCF_027744825.2 of Synchiropus splendidus. Lineage (NCBI taxonomy): Eukaryota > Metazoa > Chordata > Actinopteri > Syngnathiformes > Callionymidae > Synchiropus > Synchiropus splendidus. The sequence continues at coordinate 9,928,253 of NC_071337.1, forward strand.
AACTCTTGAGGAAGTTACCTACCAAATGTATTCTAAATTACCTGAATAAAATTGCCATTGGTTTTAGTCTTAAACTTGTCACGGACCAACAAGTACAACTCTTAACAAACCGGACAAGTCTGACCTACTTTGCCCTCGTGTGTTCATAACATAGCATTGCATGTGGCAGTAACTGCTCCAGCCAAGTGATGCGCACTAACAAGTGCTGACAAACAACAAAAACAGCCGCAGCAACAAAGAAACAAAAAAAAAAAAAAAAAAAACTCCTCCCTGTTAAATGACACAGACTCATTACCTGTCGCACAACGAGGTAATTATACATTATCAAACAATCTATTGTTGAAATCGACTGACAACCTGGCAGAGTTGGTTACTTTGATTTGTTAATAAAAAAAAAAAAAGACGAGTCAACAATGGCTAATCTTGACAGTGATATTTATTTGGCTTGTTTGGTTCATTCAGCTTCAAAAAAAAAAAAAAAAAGCAGACTACATCAGCCGGACTTCACATCTCTTCACTGGACACATTATTGCATCTTCACTTCATTGTTCGGTCTCCTTCATCCAATAATAAAAGGCATCTCAGCTGGAACAGTTTTACTTCTTTAACCACATAAAAGCCATAAACTCATCCGTTAAAAAACATCAAAAATGACATGCAGACACACACCATGATTAACCGTCCTTATAATCATTAAATCACACATTGTTTTTTCCAAAAAGCATTTGTGAAAGGTGCATCCTTCTATTTCAACATTGTGTAAACATAAAGAAGTACATTTTCTCAAGGCACTTTTTCTATACAGTTTTGGGGATATCAATAAAGATGACTGGGGCTTTGACTCATTGACATCTCTTTTGATGCAATACGTGCAACTTTAAAGTATCGACACGGCCTATTTATAAAAGCATGCTTTAATATTTTGATTATTTTAATCCACAAAAATAACTTCATAATTCTTAACTTGTTTGAAGATGATTGCTTGTCTATCAAATCAAAACTTATTTAATGGAATTTATCTTCCATTTAAATATTTTTAACTTGGGATAACTTTATATGATCACACCTTTACAGGAAATATGCAGAACAATGTGAATTTGACAGCAAATGTAGAACTTCATTTTACATTAGCTTACTATAGAGTCAAATGACTTGTTAGATGAATCATATATTGTCCAATAAAAGTGATATTTAATGGCTGTTTCACTGTCCATGCTAACATGTGACCTGAATATCTTCAGTGAAATGGTTCCCTGTCATCACCTGTTATTGTTGTTCGCGCCTGAAAGTCTTTTAACCAAATTTCCACGTCATCCATGAAACTTAAAACGAATCAGGCTCCGCCACCACGACACCGGCTCCTCTTCATCTTCACCACCGTCTTTTCCTTCAGAGAGAATTTCCATCCTCGCGTGCAACAGTCTCGCAGCTCATCACCGAACATCCTCCCTCCCGGCCGCCACATTCTCCGTATCCTTGATGGGAAGCGTTGAGCGCACCTTCCTCTTCTCCTTGAACCGACCGGAGCGCGACACGTTCAAGTTCCTGCGACACGTTTGGTCATTGAACACCGATTCCAAGCGCGAGTCATCGAAGGTTTCGTCGCTGAGGAAGCTCCCGCCGGTGTTGCTGCCCTGGTGGGACTGCGAATGGTCACCAGTGGATTTGGTGGCGCTCCCTGGGTCTTTTGGCTTTTCGGGTGGTTGTGCAAATGGGTCAAAGTCTGCACCCAAGTCTTTTGTTTTGTGATCCTTTTTCCTGGGCAAGAACGCTTTCCACCACTTGGGCCTTTCAGTCATTCTGACTTCAGGAGGGGCAACTGCAACAAATGCATAGTCTTAGAATGGATTTTTATGCTACTTTAAGACATTTCACAGAAAAATATAGGCCAGCATTCGTTCTCCATTGTTGATTCAGCAGTTCCCTGTCCCTGTTTTGTGACCCTTGTTCTGCTCGTGGTTCTGTCCAACAATCGGCAACTCTCACTGTCATTAATCTACACGTGATAAACCCAATTAATCATTTACTCTCAATGCTAGTCACTAGTCTGATCATTTGAAGCTCTGCAACTGAACAATGGCAGCCCACAGAATGGCCTGACTCCATCTCCAGCACATAAACAAACCCACTGTGTCCTCAAGTGTTCATCGAATTACAAGAGCACTTCTTCCTCCCTCTGGTGTTTATGATCCCAATGAAGGAGCATCAGCCCTGCCCTTTAGCTCAGCTCCTTTTTTCATGTCCCAGACATGACCACTGCATCTGCTGGAACTGTCACATCACACTGTTGTCATGGTCAATTGATGGATCGGATATCTGAAACCAGGATGTATGTACCCCCAAAGCCATTGATATCGGCTCAAAAAAATAAATAATAATAATTGGATATGACAGTGGCCTTGGCAACAAGACTCCTCGTAATAAATGCATTGTACTTTCAGCAAGCCATTAAGCAAGACTACGTCTAGAAATCATCAACAGGTCGGCACTGTAAGATCCAAGACCAAACCCAAACGATAAAAAGATAAGACTGACTTTCCATTTTCAAAGGAATTTCCCTCCATAAACCTGCAATGATGGTGCTCACCACAACTTTTAACATTTTCAGTTCCACACTCCAAACCCAGATGGCCTTGCTCGTAATTTATGTAAAGAGCTTTAACTCAGCAAGTGTAACCTTAATCCCGACCAAACACATCAGCGGTTTCAGAACCTGATACCACCTGCGTACTGTAGCCCAGGGGTCACCAAACTCATGACCCTAGAATGAAGCTCAATTCTAGGCCGCGTATTGTCAGGTGATAAAGCTACTTTCACGCCGACTCACATGACACGGGTCCATCAACCCGCTTTATTACGCTTGCTGGCAGGCTTCAGAACCAACAGCCGCCCCGCCACCTGTGCGTTTGGACCTATAGAGGTCAGTGTAGGCGACGCTTTGATCGATCCTCGTATTGTTTCTCACTGTCCAATACAACTAACGATGGTTTGCTTGCAAGACATTTAGTTTTCTGTCATCAAACAGACGAGTAAGCAGCGTTATGACTCTGATTCCATACTTCAGCAGGCTTCCACCAACTCATCCACCAAGTGTTTACACTGCGCCGCTCAACTGGTTTAATTGTTCGTGCGAGCGGGTGAGTAAACCAAAGCCGTGATTCACCGGTGAACAATGTGTCTAAGGAGGCTCACCTGAGCGCGTACACCTGGGAGAAGAGCGGCTCTGAAATACGAAGCCTCCGTCCGAGCAGCAAGTGTCCGACTCCTTCAGGCGGGCGCACTGGTATCCATGCTCCGGGCAGGAAACCCCGGCGTCCTTTAGGTCTCCATGCGCCCTCTCCCACCTGTCAGGTGCTGCCTTCGCTTCACCGAGTGGAGCAAGTGTGTGTGGAACAGTTCAAGTCTACCGGACCAGCAGGTTTCCTCCTCGAAACTCTCGGCTCACCTGCGCACTCCCGATTGGCTCGCGGACTCCGCGCGGTCACGTGACGACGCTGGGCGGGGCTTGTTGTCGCCTAGCAACGCGCCACAATTTGGGATCAATAACTAAAATGAAACGCTTTGTATAAGCCCCGCCCACGTCTGCCGGCCTCTGGCTACTGGAGTGGAGGGTGAACTTATTGTTCTAAATTTAGACACTTGTAATAACGTTGGGTTCGGCCACGTGATCGGCAGGTATCTCCTTGAAAACCTTCACATCTGACGCTTTCCTTGGTGGAAGCTGGCGCCGGTTGGAGCAGGTGAGGCGGAGGAGGGGGCGCGGGGTGTTGTCAGGAGCGCTACTTCCGGATGCTTCTGCTGGCGCTCTCTGTGAGCACATCAATCAAAGGTGCAGCGAGAAACCACTCCTGGCTGATTCCAGCCTGCTCTGAAGGAAGACTGCAACCTGACCGGGCAGTACCTTGACGTGGCACCAGCACCGACCTGGCTGTCGCTGGGTGACACATGATTCATCACACGTGACCATCGTGGTGAAGACACCACGACACCCCAACCTATAGTGTTGATTAAAAGACTCGCATGACCTTGAAGATCACCCTGAGCAAAGATCCAACACCTTCACTCACCTGTGTGCACACCACAATAAAGTTGACTTTTGTTGACTCGACTTCAAACTTATATAAACTAAAGACTGGATCACATTTGGCGATTGCAATACTTTATTCATCCATCAATTGATTTGTTGCTTGTTAGGTGAACTTTTTTTTTATTAAATATTGATTGAACTGTAAAGGATACATTTTTATCAACTACTTTAATATGAGTTGATGGGTGGACACTAATATCTGACTTATCATTAATCTCCTCAGCAGCTTGACAGTACAGTTTTTTCTGGTGAAGGAAAGTAAAATGTTGGTTTTATATTTTACACGAATATTTTTACATATAATTTTATATGAATGATACATTACAGGGCTGTCAATAGAATAAAAAATGCCTCTTTTGATCGCAGTAAGGCAGAGTTAACTCACGATTAATCAGAAGTTAAATTCAATAAACTCTTCCTTTAAGTTACAAGTATGATTAATTTGCGATTAATCACAAGCAGAGTCTGCTGCGCGATTAAATGAGATTCAATATTATAGTCTAATGACAGCCCTATTTCTTTATTTTTACTATTATTCTTTACAGCAAGACGGACATCTCAAATACTTGGACACTCAATGCCAAACTCATTTAAAGACTGATTAACTTATTTACCTAGATTAGAAAGGGTTCCTCTGTCAGTCCGTCGGCACTTTCACTCACTTTTGAGACTCGCCCTAAAGGGTGAGCTATAAATACACTTGCTCTGACCAATTAACGCGTCTTTTCGACCATTTTGAAACACTTTCAGAACTTGATGACTGACATTACTGATAGCTGTATTTATACACCAGTTTGCATCCTAAGGTGCGAGACAAAGGGCTCTGTGTAAAGTGGACAAGGCAGCAACAACTCAACCCGGGCCGACAGTCTGTAGTCCTGACTCCACCGCCAGAGTGGGATGGAACACAAAACTCCCCCTGTTTAGGTGCCAGCTGCTGTTTGAGGCCAGGTGTCTGGCATAGCTTCCTGTTGTTCTATATCTGGTAGGCATCAATACTTGTGTAATAAACATGTTTTTTTTAAAGCTCTCTGTTCACATCTGATAAGATTCTTCTACACCCTGTTTCAGTGTTTGAGTTTCAGTATTGACTGAGGAGATTGGATTTCCTTTTTTTTTTATCTAGCTGGACCTAGTGAAACAAACCTTGAGCCCAATTTCTATTTCAAGAGTGAGGATCATGAAACGCATGACACATTTACCAAAGTGCGTGTGTGTCATTGCCTCATAGCTACAGTTTCAGCGTCACTAAACGTGTCAGAGGTCTGGAGTCATTCAGTTGTACACAAGTGTTTATCTTGCCTGCGTCTGTGTTTGTGCGCAGACAGTGACGCCGGTGGTGCCTTGGCATCGCATGCGTGCTCATGAGCGTGGTTCGTCATTGTGAGACGTTAATTGTCTTTATGTCATTGTGCAAAAATCGAACAACAGGTTGAACCAAGGTGTGCTCAGCATGGGAACGACAGCAGGAAGGCAGCCAGTCGGACTGGTAGAGTCAGCCTAACAAAAACATCTGACAGGCAGGCAGCGGCTACTGTATCCAGGGACGGCAGTGACACACGCAAAAGCAGACCTGCTCAACTGGACTCCTCAGGAAAACCAGCCATGTGGACTCCAAACACAGGAGGCCAGCTTTCGACAATAGTAATTACATGCAACAAAACACAGGTTTGAAAATAAACACGATAAACAAGCAGTTGCAGCTATAAAAGTGTTGGGTTGGTTGAGCTGCTGCTGGAGAGTCAGGAACCCTCAAGCTGAAACTCAGATGAACATCACCTGCGAAACCTTCTGGAATGCTGTAAGGAATCCAACAATTACTGAATATTTCCGTTTTGCATCGAGACAAACTAACTGAAACAACAACTGGGACCTGGAATTAAGTCAAGAAACACAAGCCTCACAACAGCCAATGTACACACTCTAGTGCAAACACACTATTGCAGGTAAATGGCCAGTTTGGCTGGTCTGTGTCATCACTTCCTTCAGATGTGAACACAGTTGTAAAATTGTGTCTTCTGGAATGAACACAAACGTGGGCCACAGCTCCATTGCAGGCAAGATGCCAAGTGGAAGCAGCTCTTCGGGGAACGGTGGGTATTTTCCATGTGAAGACTGTCCACTCACCCAGTGAGAGGTTCTTCTCACAGACCAAAATATACAGAGGTTGTGTGTGCATTTAAATAAAAAGGGAAAAGGCAGGCTTCTGTTGAGGCTTTCGCTGTTGGTAATTACAAAAACTAGACACAAAATGAACTGTCCTTTTCCTTCAATAAAATATTTAAAAAAATGAAAACCAAATATGGACAAAACTAATGTGTTCATAAGAAAACAAAGTGTGTCTGTAAAAAAACGACCTTGAAATATTCACAACACATTATAGTCAATTAAAAAATCCATATAATTTTTATATAAAATGAAGTTGAGGTAATTGGATGAATGTAATTTTGGGTTTGAAGTACTTTGAGTAATTGTCACTTATCTTACAGATCTCAGATCTCATAGACCCATAAATGATCTTCAACAGCAACTAGATATCGCTTATGTGTGTATTAAAAAAAAGAGGAAAATGAAAACAAAGTAATGAAAAATACTCTTTTAACCAGAACATATTTATGGCTAAATCGTTACACTTTTATTTCTATAGTTACACATCAGTTGATGTTGAACCTGGGATGTTAAGCAGTGGTTCGACTTGTAAAAGGTGTCATATTTGAGGGTGATGTACCACAAACTCTCGCAGGGGGGCGCAGGTGGCCGCTGCACCGCAGTTCCGATACAGAAGAAGAAGAGACCTCTCCTGTCATGTAACGTGACCAAGGTTGTCACCGAGATTCCGCAGTCAAACATGAACGTTTTTTGATAGAATACGGACGCACTGTTTGAGGTGAGTCGTCCGGGCTGGCGGATGTGTCGGGACGCTTATTTGTATCCGGGTTTTGCCGGTGTAAATGTCGCTCCTCGGCGAGTTACCAACACAACTTGTGAAACCCTACAAATGGAGCCCTGTTGTGTTTACTTGTCCTTTATTTCATGCCTCATTGTTCCTGGTTTTCCAGGTACAGTCGACTTGTTTGGTACATTTCCTCACACAGACTCATCTTGACTGCGTGTAGTCGAAGGGTGACGCGATTGAAGATGCAAATACATGTAACACCGTTGTACCGACACCGGCTAAACACCGCGATGGGTTTTACGCAAGACTCGCGAGACTTCCCTGAACTTCGCCTGTTGTTTACCGCACAGGTCACCATGCGCGCCCCCTGCTTCCTGACCTCCGCCGGCAGAAGCTTCTGTCTGTCGCTCTCTGCTGCTGCTCAGCTCAGCTCCCGCCCGCTGGGAATCAGCTGCTCCATCACACGGTTCGTTCTTATGGCATGAAACGATGTGTTTTGTTATGATTGTTCAAAAAAGTCTCATGAGCGACCAGATGTTCAAGTTCTCCACTGTTTATTTTAAGAGTCTCTGATTGTGTACAGGTGAGGTGGTCAGTGTGAAAACCCATGTTGTATATAAAAGCTTGTCTAAAGTGTATGTGAGCTTGGGTTAGAAGCTGTGTAATAAACTGTCACTATCTTTTAATGTTTGCAGAAGAAGTATGACTTCCAAAAGGCAGATGGATCATCTGGAGAGGACGGCGAGTAATTACAGACAAAATGTGAGTTGACATTTGGACCCTTGACCTCCACTGTTGTGTTTGTGTGGCCTAAACAAATAACTGACAATGTAAATCCAGGCTCTGTATCCAGCTCAAGTGTGCGGGATAGTGGACGAGTCGGAGACCGTCAAACGCTTGAGGATAGCAGTGCATCCTGACTTCAACTTCAAAGCAGGACAGTGGTGAGTAAATGGTTAACTCGCCTGGTGGAAGATTGAACCCATGACCTGTTGACGTCACCTCAGTCACTCTAATCTTTAGTTTCTTGTCGTCTCTTTTAAGTGGACACTTCCCTTCTCTGTGGAAATAATATAGTCTGACATCTTGAATAACTTTTTCGTTGAAAAAAAACCCAAAAACTGTTAATGTATATATGTATGTATATAATGTATTATATTGTTAATGAAATAGTGTTTACCTTTCGCTCCAATGTGGACCGCTTCATTAATTCATTTTACCGTTTCTTTGCCTGTCATAACAGCTTTTGACCACTAGATGGCGGCGTTGCTTCTCGTTATGCTTGTCTGTAACCAGCGCCTCTTCTATGAAGAGTTTCTCAGGGCGGAACTGCGGTTTATTTCGAACTGTGATCTGGATCCAGTCCTGCTGTCTTCGTTAGTTTACTGAGGCGTTTTGACCTCCATAAACATAATAGCAGCACAATAGTATGGGGGACACCAGTCGATCAAATGTGGCATCACGACTGTTGCCATAACAAGACGATGAAAAGCACAAGTAGTAATTGCTAGTGTAACAGTGAATATGTCGATGGAACAACGATTATTATTGTTTCCATCCGATGTAAATAAGAATCATTCACTGTTGCCGTGAAGTATTCTTGATGTGGACAGTACTGGAGGAAGTGTTTAGATCCTCTGCTCTGTTCAGGAGTGGTGCTCTCTTGTGGCGAATATACTTTCACTTCAGATGAAGTTAAGTGTTGGCGAGCAACTGCCTCCCAGTGATCTCTGCCAATGGTAATGAGCTTCTGTGGACCCGGTACGCGCTGCTCTGGAGTCCATACTGTAGGTGGGCGGTGGCGAAAACACATCAAATCTGCCGCGCTCGCCCGCAGCTCCGGACTTGTGATGCAGATTTGTGAGTTTTCATGTTGGTGGGAGAGAAACTGAAGCCTTTGTCTGCAGGTGCGCGAGGAGGAAGTGGTGGGCGGAACGTATGTGTGCGTCTCTTTTACTGTGGCGCCTTATTCACGCCACAGCTGAGGCTTGTGTAGCTGCTTCAGCTATTGTTTCGGGGGAACATCAGTCCAGCTGTTCATTGTTTCAGATTTGAATAAACAAAGAAAAAAAAAACAAGTGGGTAGATTCTGGGTTATTTTTTCCACGCCTGGTTTCCAGAATGACCTGAGGTGAAAGGTCGTGTCAGTCACATGTTGACCTCTGCTGTAAAAAAAGTGCCAGTGGTGCATTTTCTGGGGCAACGCCTCGATAAAAACATGTTGGTTTTTCTGTGTATAATCGCAGGGTGGATTTCTTTATCCCCGGTGTGGAGAAGGTGGGGGGCTTCTCCATGTGCTCCAGTCCCGGGCTGCTGCAGAGGGAAGGCGTCATTGAACTGGCAGTTAAATACGCCAAACACCCGCCGGCTCACTGGGTTCACACCAGGGTGAGTGCTGCACTTCAGTCAAGGTTTTCAGACCAATTTTTATACTGAGAAAGGGGAAAAAGTTGCCACTGTGTAACACAGTTTTTATGTTAGTGCAGAGGTGGGCGGTCACATTCCCTAAAGGGCCACATTATAAACTGTGACTGTTGTGAGGGGCCATCATGCCAAAAGAAAGGCAGCGATGACTGCGAAACGTGACGGAAACTAAAGTCACAAGGACGATTTATTTCATTATTTTACATGCATCTTATTTGAATACAAATCATAATGAAACAATGGACCGAGCACCTAAGATAAAAAGGAAATGTATTTAAAAATATATGTTGAATTTTCTTTCGACAAATTTTGTGGAAAGTACTAAAATGATAAACAAAAAGAAGAAACAAAAATTTTGTCATGAATGTTTTGTATTTACTGTTGAACCAGTACTGGCTAAAAGGGAACAGGATTATGTGTGTGTGTGTGTGTGTGTGTGTGTGTGTGTGTGTGTGTGTGTGTGTGTGTGTGTGTGTGTGTGTGTGTGTGTGTGTGTGTGTGTGTGTGTGTGTGTGTGTGTGTGTGTGTGTGTGTGTGTGTGTGTGTGTGTGTGTGTGTGTGTGTGTGTGTGTGTGTGTGTGTGTGTGTATATATATATATATATATATATAGGTCTGTGTTAGTGAAATCCTTATGTTGAGACAAGTTTTAGCAGTGATTTTTCCTTAAATATCCTCTTTCATGAACGTGGCTATGATTCCACCCAATATATTCAGGTGTTCTCATCCTCTTCAGCTGCAAATGTTGGAGCACAGATGTGGTAACTGTGAGATGAACATCTAAATATGACTCATGAACAGGCTTTTCCCTCTGTTTCCGTGATGTGTCAGAAACGTTAGACCCGCTTCAGAAGTAGTGAGGTTCCACAGGGCTGCGTTGTGAGACGCTGCTAGCTCAAACTGTTAGTCAGCAGTACACTCACCTAGTAGTGGCTGTCATAAGCGGACGCATAGAGAGACTCAGTTGAAGTGGCACATGAGGCCTGGAGCCACGAGGCTGAAAACACCTCGGCTTTTGATGTCTGTTTTCAGATGTCCAGGCTGCAACACTGAAGTGCGAGTTCCACTTTTCTAAATTGAAAAACAGACAAAGGTGTGATTGATTCAGGTGTTTGTGTTTGTTCCACTTTAGCTCGACGGCAAACATCGCTTCAAGTGCCACCAAATATAAATAAAAAGCATATTTTCAGCTCGGCGATCGTTTGATGAGCCTTCTTTTGTTTGATTCCTCTGTTTTCCTCTCGACAAAAGCAGATTTATTTACCGCTTCAAAAGATTCCGACCCCGACGTTAGCTTCTCCGCTGCCTTCTTCTTCTTCTTCTTCTTTTTCATAATCCAAAGGTTGATCTCCTGAGACTGGCTTGTTTATCATCTTCCTGAAATACGCTCTTGTTTATCCGTGCAGCGAAGGTTAAGAGTCAGATGGTGTGAAAATATCCTCTGCTGTTCCTCTCAGTGCGCCGTGGGCTCCGATGTGGCCATGCGTGTCGGGGGGGAGTTCTTCTTCGACCCGGCCCCCTCGGAGCCGCGTGTGGACCTGCTGCTGGTGGCCGGCGGGGTGGGCATCAACCCTCTCTACTCCATCTACCTGCACACGGCGGATCTGCTGCGCTCCAACCTCAGTGCTGCCGGGGGTCCCAACTACAACATCGGGTCTGCTCACCTGTGCTACAGCGCCAAGAGCTGCGAGGAGCTGCTCTTTAAGGTGATAGACTGGCCTTCCATGGGAGTAATGCTGAAGTGCATGGGCGGAAACTGAAACCCTTCAGAGTAACAGTATAAATACTGCAGTCTGTGAGTCAGTTGGATTATGTTGAAAAAATTGCAAAATATTTTTTGTGTTTGAAGATTAAGGATGACATCATAGTGATCGACCATAAATGTACTGCACAACTCAAGTGAATTTATCTCAGAATTACATGGAAAAATAACCTAACTTCCAATCGCGCGCTTCAATGGACCTGAGTTTGAATAAGTCTGAGTAGTTTACTCTGATAAATAGTAATAAAACCGTCCCACTAAGTACTAGTATCTTGGTGGAGATTTGGTTTTGGATTTTCTGTATTATCAGAGACTTATGCCAGATGGAATATGAATGCACCACCATGCACTCCATGATGTGTGACTCACATTACTATTGAAGGAGTCAGACAGCGCTGACTGACCAAGTGTTCCGCCTCCTCCTCCAGGCTTCCATCACACAGGTGTGTGAGAAGTTCCCGGACCAGTTCTCCTGCAGCTTCCACGTCACTCAGCAGAGCACGGACATCGACCCAAACCTGCAGCCTTTTGTCAACCGTGAGTCCAATCGTTCACTGTTTTGTTTTGTTTTTTTCAGCCGTTTCTCCTCCATTCGTCCTCCTGCACTCACTCACGAATAAGACTCCAAACCGTGTCTCATTTCTCCGCAGACAATCGAATCACACAGGAGGATCTGCGGACTCACGTGGACCCACATAAGACTCTGTGCTACCTCTGTGGACCCCCTCCTATGATCGAAGCCGTTTCACAAACCCTCCAGGACTTGGGACTTTCTCAGGACAGAATCCTCTTTGAGAAATGGTGGTAGAAACATGGGGGGGTTGTCTCCTCCTGGACCTACTCTCAGGTTAATAGGAAGTCGAGCAGTGGCTGCTAGCTGCTACAGAAAATTTGGAAATGGGCTAGTGAACCCATATTCCTTCATTTTTCTGTCTGCTTCCCCCCCTCCAGGAATCTTCACACCTCAGACTCTATTTATGACTTCATGTTACACTCGCGTTGTGCTGCCTGCACAAGCCCAAATCACACATTCCCATGCAGTTCCTGCTCTCCCAGAGTGGGACGCCGTGGTGGTAATGGAACCTCCGGGTGGGCTGAGGGTGACTCGCTCTTCAGATGCTCCCGCGCACGATGATGTGATTTTTTTAATGGAAATAAAACAACAGGCAGATTTTATTATCAACATTTATTTGTCTTCGGACAAAAACCTGACAAAACATGTTCCTGTCTTGAAATCTCACAGCGCTAAAGGAGATCTGTCACGAGCGATCCAGAACTGAAGCAGAGGAACTGAACAAGTGGAGCTTGTTATGATATGGGGCGGGGGAGGGAGGGTGTGATTGAACTAAATATAACATTGTTCAGTTTTTCAATGAAATATTGAGCTTCCTATTTGGTCATATTGTTATGGTCCCATGTGTCACCGAGCTTCATGTAAAACTAAGCCACTGCGCTTGTCAACTAAATCCCAGAGGAACTTGCGGTTCATTTTTGACAGAGTCGTTTAAACTTGAAGAATCGGTACGTCGTGAAGTGGCAGCGTCTTAAGTTGTCGGTGTGGGGGAACGAGGACTCGAAAATCCAAAGTTTCAATCTGGACTTCCACTCTTGAGACACAAAATGATAACGCTAAGATCAGAATGGACAGTGAAAACAGTTTACTCTCATGAGGGCACCTCATTTTTGGGCGTCTTTTTGAGGAGGACAGTGTTGAACAGCAACATGCTCGACAGCATGGGCAAACTTGAAATGAGGAATGACCTGTGACCTGTAAATGCAGTTACCAGCTGTATTGCTCTTATTCTTATTCGCCACCTACTGCAGTGCGCTTTTGTCGTCAGGAATTTAAAAAGGCGTGTAAAAGTACTGCGGTCCCTTGGTGTTGTCTTCATCTTAAAGCACATAAACATAGGCCAAGTGAGTCCATCGCTTTTAACAAAGTCCAGTTAGGACGACAGACTGTGCACTTTCATCATCAAACGCTGAGTGAACTTCACTAAACTCCCTACTAACAGAGAAGTGTTGGTATAGAAACGGTGTGTCTTCAGGGAGAAAAACTTCCCTTTAAAGGCTCGGCCTGACAAACAAACCGCTTTTTGTTTTGAACACCGGACGTGTCAACAAACGCCCGAAAACAGCTGCTGTCTGATGCTTTCTTTCCTCTTCATCTCCGCGTCGCTCCCCACTGCATCCCTGTGACACACATCCGTCCACCTGACGGACAGGTCCGGCCTGAATGTGAGGATGCCGTCGAGATCCGTGTCCACTTCCTGCCCTTCAAGCGCTCGGCTGCCGGGCAGAAACAGCAGGCTCTTCTCAGGCTGCGCTTCCCGCTCCGTTTCCTCTCCGCCGTCCTCAGTCCTTCCGCTGCTCCAGCTCTCGATCCAGTTTCCTTCTTTAGAGCTTGGTCTCCACCTGTCCATCTCCATCACCAGGGACTGGTTCCTCTCCTCGGGCGTCTCTCCAGTCAAGGATTTTCTCGCCTTGCTGCGACCCTTGAGGCTCAGCATCTGAAATCAAACGCAAGTGTTTGACAGCTTTCTGCTTTGTGCCGCGTCTTTCCTGTCTCCTCTCCCAGACACCTGACAAGCCACAACAAAGCCTCCGTCCCTGACGTCTCCCTCCCGCATGGCTTCAGGCTGAACACTCGACTATTATTAGACATTCTTGGGGCAAGTTGGCTTTTATATTTAACTATAATTAACACTTGTGTTCATTAGTGAGCGCCACCTTCAGAGGAGTGATGACTTGAAGCCCAGTCATGATGCTGATGTCAAGTCTAGTTAGCTTGGTGGCATGATCATTCAAGCTGATGTCGGCCCTGGTGATGATGTAAGTGAGGCATCATAAAACGTTTCTGCACAATGACACACTGTGCTGATACTGTGTCACTGAATACTGACCCCTGCTGGACATTAAGAATCCCTGCAGCCCCCATGCTTGACAGACTGAATTGACACTGATGTGTTGCACCTACTGTACACAATAATATCATTTAAGTCTCTGCATTCATATTGTATTATTCCATATCTTTCAATAATGTGAACATGTATCATGATGTGAAAATCTAAGTTAAAACTATGTGAACGAGGAGGCTTGTGGAGTTTTTGGACATTTTTTTATTTGAATAAAATAAGTTTTTCCAATGTTTGAATATTTTCTAAATTAAGTCTGTCGAGTTTCTTACAAGAAATAATGTGAATAGTGAACTAAGAGTGACCTGAAATGAATTATAGCGGAACAAGACCAAGTCCAAAATCTGAGACAAACTCGATAAAACAAGGAGATTGAAATAAACACATTATTCAAAATGGTCAAAATGGTCCCAGACAACTTGCGTTTCCCCTGGAGCTGCTCCATAATGAAGTAAAGAATGAAGACATTCACAAGGAACCGTGAGGTTAGATTGTTTCAGCAGTTGCATCCCCTTTACAGATGCACTTCCTTATGAACACAGTTTGACGCGTTTTTGCTGAGTCGACAACGTTAAAATGGTACGTGCACCAACACGGGGATTGCTCTGTGAGCTCGGTGCATCGGTGTGTTGCGGGACCCATCTCTAGTCAGACCCATACAACTGGCCGACAGAAGGTTCACTTGTATTTGGATAGGAATTTTACATTCATTTTATAAGGAAGGACAAGTACACCTACATATTCTTTGAATGAATTACTGTACTCAAGACTGAGAAGGAAGTGTCATGTTTGGTTCTACCAGCACATCCAGGAAACCGCTTTTGGGACTCGTACACTTGAGGTGTCAGAGTCAGCTTTATACACAGTAGGAGTGACATGGCTGTCACAGGACAAGTCACGGGAGTCAAATATGTTCACGCTGGTGTGCAACGTTGACATTCTGCTTGGTGTAAACTGAGCGTTTCTTTTGACATGGACCTGCACATCATGCGGCGCAGAGAGTGAAAGAGCTTCTAATGATGCAGCTAGCGACTCGCGTCATTAGCCTGGGAATAAACTCTAGCTTCATGTCGGTATCCACACGTAGCAGATGTGTAGCCGAGCGAGAGGAGCAAACCTTGAAGTCTTTCCTCCTGCGCTGCAGAACGGGTCGCTGTAGGAACAGGATCTGCTTGGTGGATAAACTGCCGTCGCTGCAGAAAGAACAGAGCAGCAGCCTCTTTAGTACAGTGCGCTGGAATCAAAGGCGCTGGCATCTGCGCGCCTCCACATCAAGTCGCTGCGAGCTGCGCTGCAAGTGACAGGTTACAAGTCAGCGGCAGTTCAGTGGCAGAGTTTTTTGTTCTCCTCAGAGTAAATCAAAAAGGTTTTCATGTTCCAGAAAAGCTGCCATCAGGTCTCATCTGATCTCTAGTGCCGCTGGAGGAGACGGAGCGACACGGCGGGGAGCAGATGGATGCAGCTGAACTCTACATTGAAGAGCTGATGCTTCACTCCAGCGGAGTCGCTACCTGTTAGTTTTGACGATGGGGGTGGGCAGCACGCACATGAGCCGCCAGCCGAACGGTGCCAGAGACTGCAGCAGGGGGACGTAGTCGGCCTTCACCACCACACCCTGCGAGCCAGAGAGACCGTGCATCACTACCACAAACTTCAGGAGCAAAACTACTCGTTACACACCCGGCGTTCAACAGGGTTCAACCTTTCATTCAACAGACAGGTGAAGTGAAGCAAAAACCAGTCACTGAAGTCAGTGTGGAACCACTATAAATATGATCAATATGATTAAATCAATAAAGCTTCAGATAAAACAGCTAATTCCACCCTTAAATGCCCAAAATGCAACACAGTGACTCCTAGTGGTCGCAGTGGTGAAGCTAGGTGCGCTGCTTTCTTCACTCGGACTTGTGCGTAGGAGGCATTTGAGAGTGGATAAAGGGATGTTGTCTGACTTTTAGGCTAAATTTGTCCCCACAGAATGAAAATCCTATCGTATCATATTTTCAAGTACAACTTGATTTAGCTGGATTATATCGTGAATATATATATATATATAAGCTGCAGGTGCAGTGGTGCTGTCTGAGTCATAGAAAGGTCAGTGGAGCACCTGGCTAAACAATTCATGAGGATCACTAAACTAGCATCGAGAGTGGGGAAATAATGGAAACAAGCTGTGTAATCAATAAATTGTTTGTTAATACGGTCTTGATTCATCTCCGCTGCTCTCACAATAGACAAGGTGGAGCTCACCAGACGGGATCAAGGCAGTGGCCAAAACCAGACTCGCTAATGCTCACGTCAGACTTGAGCCGAACACACTTTGTCTCGAGACATCGTCTCACATCTTTTATTCACATTAAAACCCTCAAAATGCGCTGTTTTCGCCTGCTTGCCCAAAGTTCCGACACCACTGTTGGTCTCTGGAGCTGCGACTATAGACCTCCAGGAGATCGACTCTCTTGACGGAGCTGTGTAAAAAGCCTCCGATTACATCGCCTCTGACTTAATCTGATTTCAGCCTGTAAAAATCCATATATTAACTGCGCTGTTGTATAAGCCACAGGGTTCAGACCGCAAGAAAGTTGCGGCTTATATTCCGGAAATTACGGTCCACTAAAGCGCTCAAAATGTGCAGTTTTCGGCTGCGTGTGCGAAGTTCTGACACCACAGCATCTCAGCAGCTGCTTCTCGTCTCTGGTTCTCCAGGAGATCGGCTGTGTGGCGGAGCCGCGGACACGCAGCCGAAAACAGCGCCTGTGATTTCATCAGTTTGATGTGACAATTCTCAATCTTTCAGCAGCATGACGCTCTTTCGCCCGTCAAAATCCATATATTAGCCACGTTGCTGTATCAGCCGCAGGGTTCAGATCGGCTTATAGTCCAGAAATTATGGTACTTATATGTATGACACCTTCATTGAAAAGTTTATTCAAAAAGCTGTGCAGCACTTGGGACAGGACGTTGCTGTGAAACTCTCCAGCGTCAGCCAGTGTCTCTGTATCTTTGCTGGCACAGTGAAGAGTATTAAAAGCTGAAAAGACTCACATTCACCACGGTCCACTGCTCAACCACGATGGCATCGTAGGAGGTGCTGGCGCTCTGGTCCTCGGAGCTGCGGAAGATGAACACGCTGTCCACGGATGAATGGCCGTTATCTGGAGAAGAGCAGCCGGAGTCAGACTAAGCACAAGAAGACGGGGTCGCGCTCTCTTCCTTCCGACGGCTCACTATTGATCCCCTCCATCTTAATCCTGCTTATTCTGTGGGACTTTTGCTGCTAAGTTTCGTGTCTCACACTCTATCTGACAGCTGGATAAAGGACCTGAAGGAGCCACACGGCCCTCTCAAGTCAGCAGCAAGTGAAAGACCAGTGTGTTTTGATCGATTTGCTGCTGTGAGAACCTTGTCTACTAAGTATAACTGGACAGAAACGTCATGTAAGAATGAGTCACAGACTTGGTCAGTGGTTGAATACCACATTCTGTCATTGACCTTTGTGTTACAGGAGCAGGAACTTGAGCAAATAAAGTTGAGAAACGCACCGTTATCATCGCTCAGATGGAAAAATCCGTCAACGAGCTGAGCCCCGTTCATGAAATGCTGAGTCATGTGATCCAGCCAATCGGCATCCACTTCGGTGACCAGCCCCGCCTCCTTGTGGAACCGTAACGGCACGGTGAGGGAGTAGAAGCGCTCGGTGGCGTCCAGCTGCCCCGTGGAGTTGTAGAGGGCGAAGAGCTGCGTCCCTGTCACAGAAGGAGTCAGTGGCAGGTCTCACGCGGAGCTGAGGAAGGACTTACTGGACTTACTCTCCTTGACTTGGATGTGGTTGTTGTTCTGTGCCGTGACTCGGGTGGAGCAGGAGGTGGAACATCTTTTCTGTCTGTGATTTTGAAGATGACTTTCTGCCAACTCAGGGCTTGAACACGCCGGCTCTCTGTGAGGGCGGCCAGTTGGTCCCAGCACCACTCTGATGCTAAGCTCTGAGTTCTGAAGGTGCCCGTTTGGATCCTCGGGGTCCGGCTCGGCGTCGCGGGCCTGTGGATGCGCGGGCCTGTGATTCTGATCTAGGCTTTCATGATCCCACTCTTGAGGATCAAAGTGGTGGCGGTGGGGCTCCTCATTACTATGGGGGGGGTCTGCGGCGTCTGACAGGCTGCTGTTGGCGCTGTGTGGGTGTCGGTGTATGGGGGACGGGCTGGAGTGCAGGGAGGACAGCTCCTCAGGGTCCCAGTTCCCTGAGAAGAAGGGTACGCCACCTGGCTGCTGCAGGAAGCCCAGAAACATCACCCCTTGCTCGGCGACATCCTGGATCTGAGGAGGATGAAGATGATGATGATGATGTCACTTCAAGTCAGTCAAACACAACCTCATTATCACACACACACACACAAACACGGAGCAACAACCTCCCTAATCATTCGCAGAGATCAAATAATCAGACAACAGAAAGCCCCATTATTTGGGGGCGCCCGTGTGTGAGTGAGTTTGGCGCGGCCTCCCGCCGCGCTCACGTGGATAATTGTCACTCCATATTTGCCTTGACGGCGTCAGACGTGCTTGACAGGAGAGAAATCACAAACTTTCACCGCACAATAATGAGACATGTCTTTACCCACTTTTGACACCCTCGCTAGCGCGCGGCACGTATATTAGCACGGTCACAGTTACACTCTGTTCATGTCTGGAGAGCGGCACAGGATCACACACACACACACGGCTGGTGTCTGCGGGGCACAGCCTCTCAGATCCTTATCCTCGACTCTCTGCCAGCTTTCGATGCGACAGGTTCCGCGCGTCACGCTGCCAGAGCTGATCACATTATACCCAGTCCCCTGGATTTCCATCCAATCGGGTTTTGCTTTTGTCCTCTGTGGGTGTTCAGATGCAAATCTATTCAAAAGAGCACATTTTCATTTCCCATTGTTCGTCTGCTGGTGAATCGATGAGCAGGGAGACCAAACGTGATTGGCGTGAGCCGCTGCCGGGGAGGTTATTGCAGGGTTAAATCTCTTCTTTAGTTTGTCAGCTACAAAGATTTGACATAAAGTTCACTCATTAATAACGTCCTGTTAGCATAGTGCTTCTCAATTATTCTCTGTTGCGCCCCCACTATTTGAGAAGGACTGTGTTAGCAGCACTTGCATCCTCACAAGGCTTTAATACATTTATATGCAAAACGCAGCCTTCACTGTGGGTATTTAACTATATGAAGGAATCCTTAAAAAAACCTCGGATCCAGGCGGCGATCCGGATCACTCCCAAAAATGAATCATTTGTACCTTGTCCCATTTCATCCAAATTTGTCCATGACTTTTCCAAGTTATTTTGAACTAGGGATGGGCGATATGGACAAAAAAGGTTATCGCGCTAAATGTTTCGGCGATAAAGATGATTATCATGATAAATACATTTTCATTCTATTCCATGTGGTGGACACTACAGTCACTCTTGAAACTGTTTTATGATGAAACGTATTAGTGGAGTTTGTCTCCAACAAAATCATTATTTGTTTATGTTTAAATATAATAGTTAACTAAGTGTAGAGATGAGAAATTCAATGTTTCACGTCTTTGGTAGAAGCCGCTGGTGTCTGACAGACTGCTCAGCCAGCTTTATTTTGGGGTTCAATTGAGTCTTCTGTGTGCCGTGTGTCATGTCTCTTAACAGTTGACTTGAACTATGGACCAGTCTGGACACAGTTCCTAGATGCTGTTGAAGAAATATTAGAAATCATGTGAATAAATGATCATTTAGTCATATTCTATTCTCCGAATCATTATACAAACTGTCAGTCCTTTGTCTTGTGTGATGAAAAACCTTTTCACAATTCCCTCTCCTAAAATGGTTGTTGTTCATTGCCTTATTGAAGATTTCACGAATACTTTTGCCGCTTTAGAATTTGTTGATGGTCCCTAACTGATGCCGGGTCGTAGCATTAGCGCTGTCTGTGAGAGTGTGTCCGCGATCAGTGAACCCCAATGGGGATGTGGAAGAGAAGGGTGCTGCCAATATCGGAGCGGTGCTCCATTCAATATCCAACTATTTTCACCACGGTTTTTCACCGAGGCACCAGCTCAGCAGGAGACCTGCATGTGTTGATATGAACCAAGGCAGAGGACCACGTCAGAGAACCCATGAGGACCACTCCATCTAATAAAATAAACTTGGAACCAGAGACTCAGAGTCGACCAGTGTCATTATCAAAGGTTCCCTGTATTAAAAATAAGTTTAAAACTACGATTGTGAACCAAAGTCCACCACACTGTCCACAACTGTCACGCGGCGGTGTTGGCTGTCAAATGCCGCGGAGCTAGAGAGCGCAGAGCGCCTTCACGTTCTTGTCATGTTCACGTGTGCAAGTCCAATGCAGTGAGTGTGTCACGTGTTTATCGAATTAATCGTGAGATGCAGAATTGTCATTGTGGAGATTGTGTTTGGCGGTATATCGTGTAGGATAAGTTATCGTCCATCCCTATTTTCAACCTCAATAGACAAACCAATGCTGTCGCGAACACAACCTCCTTGGCGAAGGCAACATTATTAGCCTCAGAGGCATCTTTCGGTCGATTACTGTTCATTACTGCTCTGGTGAAAGTGTGTCACCTCATGGTGTGATGGTGATTGTTGATCATTTCTGACCTGATTCGCCTCCAGTGGACATCAAATCTACTCAGCAGACACCAAATTGTTCCCCTCACACATGAAGAAGTTGGTTAAACAAGGCCATCAACATTACATTTAAACGAATGGAACAATACAAACAAAGACTCACTCGTTTGACGTAGCTCTGAATGGCATCTGGGTCTGGCGCCTGATGACCCGCCACACACACGTCTGTCTCCAGACGATGTCTGGTCCACATCAAATGGCTCTTCTCTGAACTGTAGACAGAGAAATGATGGGGTGAATGACACAACGACAAATATTCCGGGGGGTAAATGCATCAATTGTAGGCCATTAACTTCTGTTCAATTCTGCCTAAATGAGCCAGAACCATCACGTGACCTCATACTGCTCTTTTATTACCACAAATTGTTTTTCTTTTTATCATCGCCGGTTCACTTCCACCATGCAGCAGCATTTCAGTCTAAAGGAGCCCCCTCTTTATGGTCTCTCTCTTTGACCCAGAGTGAACGCAGCAGTCGCAGAGAGTGGATTCTGGTGGGCACCGGGAGCATTTTCCATTTTCGGAGGGCACGCTCACCTCACTCACAATAGACTTATTAGAAAGAGTGAATTTCCTCGACGACAAATGAAAGAAAGGAGAAGTGGGGCACGCCTCTTTGTGTTTGGAGCGAGGACAGTGGGGAAGGCCGAGGTAATATCTGGTGCCGTCAGGCGTGAGTGGCATTCTCGGCTCCATGTGAAACAGTTCCGCGCGCGATATTTCTTCTTTCATTTTCACACCCCGCGATGAAAGGGGGAGGCGTCGAGAGGAGATGAAAAGGGACAAAGGGGATGAGGGGGACAAAAGAGAAGAGGGGTCGGCCATCGCTGAAGAAGGTAGATGAAAGGAAGGTGAGATGGTTTCTCTCTTTCAGCGCGCCGTTCCCCTCTGGCGAGCGCTGATGATGCAATCAGCATCCTCGAAGTGAGGGTTGCCAGGAAGCAGCGGGACTGCCTGGCGGGAGGCGGGTTGAAAGCCCCGCACCTGTGCGAGCGTGTGTGATATTAAGATAAAACGCCGCAATATTAGCATAGAAGAATGAGCGGAACGTTTGAGCGATGGAAACGAAAATATGTTAAGTGTAAATGGGTTATTCTAGGGGCGACAAAAGACAGAATATAAATCAGTTTTCCTCCAAATATTAATATCTGTGACAAGGCAAATGATTGTTTCAAATGTTTTGGAAGCAAAATCAATAATAAAATATGGATTTAATATCGGGGCATGACGTAAAATAAAAATGTGACAGGAGAGGAGGTTGTCAATCGACACTCAGGTGGTTCATACCTCGGTGTCTCTCTGACCAGCACGGCCCGATGGAGCTGCCTCTGGATGTGTGCCTGGCGAGGCCCACATGGGTGGACAAACGGGTGGACGGCGACCAGGACGAAGCCCTGAGCGTAGAGCTCCCGGACTTGCACGGGCAGTTCTCTGACCGACGAGAGACAGAGCACCGACGAGACTGGAACCTCTGGAAAACAGTGGCAGGAGAGAAAGCGGGAAAATATTATCATTCTCAACTTCAGGATTTCAGTGCTCGTGCTTCAGTTAAAACCAACCATGTATGGAATTAACAGGTTGCAGCAAAAATCTAAATTGAAGTCACGATGAAGTAAATCAAGTTTGATTGGAAGGAAATCATCAGGGAAACTGAAAGTGAACCTGTTTTATAACCTAGTTGCTGCAGGGTTGCAGCGGTTTCTTCTGTAAACACCATTAAAGCATTTGAGTCGCATCTGAGTTTCAGTGAAACAATTTTGAAAGTTAAATTGAAACAAAATGACATTTATTCATCACAACTCTTAGTGCTGCTGTTTTCATTTGTGACATTTAAATTCAATTTACCTCACCGTGTTATTAGCCAAAGACTAGTGCAGATTAACAACAGAACTTTCAGATCTTGGATTCAATCTCAGGAAAATGACAAGCCACGATTTCGATCCTTCACCTCGAATGGCTAATAATCCCGAACAAAAGAACCCACGAGATGAAGAAGGGCCCGGGGCACAAAAGGGTGCTTGGAAACAAAGACGGGCGGCACGTTATCAAGAGGTGACACATGGCATCTTCACGCTATTTCTGAAACTAATTACAGCCGTGATGGTGACGTCTGTCCTCAGTGCCACACTCACACTGAGCGTCTGGATGTTTATGCAGATGATTCTCGTCTGACACGCCACATCTCAAACGCAGTCAAACAGAAAGATGTAAAATTATTTAGAAACAATGGCCTTGTTGAAGAGGAAAAAAACATTATCCTTATGCATGTTACAATTTAAACACACAAGCAAGACTCACTTTTTCAAGATGAATTGTTTTTTTCAAATGTATATGTACAGTGTTGAACTCGAGGGGGAGCCTTCTCTTAGATGTACACTACAGTATTTGACTTTTTGCTGAATATAAACAACTTATTTTAGAGTTCAAGAGACTCTAGTGTTGGTTTGACTGCACCACCCACCTTCTCTGGCGGAATTTTATTAGCAGCTAATTTTCCTGGAGACTAAGACCATCTTTAAGATGCTGCTATACTTCATGAAAGGAAAGTGAGATTCTGTTTGGGCTGCTTGTGCCAAAGTAGCACTGTGAAAAAAGTTTGCGGCTGGATACTGCAACTGTTTCTACTGAGAACAATGTTTTGATGCTAAGCAAAGAGTGTAGGTACGAGACAAGTCCTCCACCTAGTGATGACATCACATTCTGTAGTTACAAATGAACTTCAAATGAAGTATTCAAGGGCACTTTCCTACGTCCTGGTTTGACAAACCACACACGCGGCAGTATTTTTACACACACCTTCACACATACACAGAAGATATTTTCATTAAGAGCAATTGGGGAACATGACTTTTGGAATCTATTCGGGCAACTTCCTGGTTTGACCACGAGCACTGAGCCTGAGCAGAAACAGAACTCTCTCTTAGGTTAAGTTGGAAGAGGTGGAGTTGCTGTGCTGGTAGTAGTGGAAAAGCTAACTTGGAACTTGGAACCAATTTATCAACATTTCAAACAAGAACTAGGCATGCATTTATCCAACCTTCATGGACCTGACATTGGTACTGACCACTGGGCTTGGTAACGACTGATACCGATCCAATACCAGTGTTAAAGTATTAACCTTCTTGCCATGCTGTGGGATAACACTGATCATGCTTTCAGTAACAGACCAACTTTTGATGATGATCATATGTGAATATGGCGTGGTGCTTCCTTGGGTACTTAATTAAGCAGGTGGTGTTGAACTTTGTGACTTCAACCCCTTGAAACGTCCACTTGTACAACTTGCATGTCGCTGTTGCAGTTGTTTCCACATAGCTAAGCATCTGCTGTAAGCTGCCGCCATGTTATCACTATGACCGGCGCCACGTGTGACGTAAACGTGAGCATAGAAAAAACATTTAAACATAGAGTTTAAATGCTAGTCTCTGCCACCCGGATCGGCCCTGTCAATATCGGGTGAATCCATACCCGAGTCGGCCAACCCTACGGAGAACCACAATGCGACCTCCACCACCTCACTTCTGGATTCGGCACATGATTTATTTTCCCCAAACAGAAATTCATTATGAAAGCACCCAAACGACACCCGTGCTGACACACATGCGCCTCACAGATCGGGAAGACAATGCTTGTCAGGCTGTGTGTGGCATTAGCAGCTAACACCGAGCCGGCGCCCTTATTAACGCACACAATAGAGGGGAAAACCTTCCTCTGGAGACAGTTCGCGGGGCTTATCGTATGGATGCAAAGTGTTGTGACAAATCCACGGAGGGATGCTTGTGAGAACCGCCCTCTCGGGGTCGGTAATAGCAGCGAGTTACTGACGCTTTTTGATATGAGCATGGTTTGCTTCCGTCGAGCTCAGTGAAGCCAGGTGCGTTGAGGAGAGACTGATGAGCAGAGCAAAGAGAGAGAGAATGAAATGAGGCTGTCTGTTTGTGCCTGAATGCTTGTCATCCCATTCAATCTCATTTGCATGGGTCTGGAGAAGAGAAAATAACCTGAATAAATTAACTAGACACACACACACACACATACATACATACACACACAGAGAAAAAGGATGTGCCAGCCATCTCATTTTCAATTTGTTCGCCATCAACCGGCGAGTTGAAACACACACACACACTTCTATTTCGGTGAAACAATGAGTCTAAAAAATCTGAATCTTGGCTCAGGAAGCACAGGGGCTTTTCATCAGGCCAAGACTGATTCAGGCTTCAATGGGGACTTATCAAAAACAGTTATGATGATAATAGCAGCTGGAGACCGAGGTGGGGGTGGGCGATGACAATGATCCCAACACCATAAACAGTCATTAGCTCTGCACGGTCGACACTCACACACACCGACAACACGCAGGCCAGGCAGCTAATGCCGGGAAAAAAAGGCATACAGAAGTTACTAGGGTGTTATGAGGCGCTTTGGGCTTAGGAACTTCTTTTATGTCGTCTACCTCGGTGGGATTTCAAAAGTGGCAGCGTTTGGGAGCATAGCGGAGAAGCTGGATTTTGAGAGCGCGGGAAGACGGAGAGCGCTCGCGTGGCGTGATGATAGCTGATGTGTGTTTAGCAGGGATGAGTCGGAAGGCAGAGAAAGTTTGCGAGAGCTTAAGTTGGCGGGTTTCCTGAGGAGCTAAAGGCAGACAACATACTGGCTTCGCTCAGAAGTTCTGCTGCGGACTTCAAATCTTTATCGAGTAAATCACTGTCAGAAGACGGTGCCGCGGAAACAAACAACTAAAGTTAATTGGTTTTTAACTATGATGTCCCTTGCAGCCCGGACCACAGTAAACCTCAAGCTCCATTTAGCTACACTGATGGGCTTGTTGTTTCAAGGCGCAAGACATCCAAATCTACAAAGCGTTGAATTAATCATTCCATGCAGGCAGCACTTAACACAATCAATAAAGTTTGAAATAAGAGGAACGGCGTCGGAGTTTAGCATATTTCTGGCACCTGACCATAACTGTGATAGCGTTTCCACATGATAAATGGCGCATCAGAACTCCTGCGAGACAATTACGAGATTATTTATTCACGATTCATGAATTATTTGGCATCTCCCTCAGCTCCAAATTTCATGCTTGGTACCGCTGCTGCGCCTTTCAATGGCACACACGGTAAAAGAAACTTCCACTGATGCGCTGAAAGTGCATCAATCGTGTTATGAAACTTGACACTTCACATGCTAGAATTGTCATTCCTGCTTGGATTTCATCTTGGAGCGACACTCAGGTTCTTGTGTAGCTCAACACGACGGTGCTTCGTTGGGCCGCTGCAACACTAACGTTCAGCTGCTCAGCATGAACACGTGTGTTGGAGGTTTACCATTGATGTGTCCGTAACGGCAGCTGTTCCGCCGCGCTTCGCTATTTCTGTTACGAGTCGAAGAAGTGACCGCATGATAACGGCTGTGTTTGCGCGGCGGGCCTCACTTTCTGACCCCCTCGGCAGCTGCTTCTGGGGCACCAAGTCACTGTAGCTACTTGAAAAGACTTATTCATTCCTTGAAGACTTGTCCGGATTTTGGCGTGTGAGACTGTCAAGCCGATTTTGTGCGGCGTGTGTTTATGTGTGATCTTTGTGCCGGTGAATGCGCCTGAGAAAGAAGGCGCTAAGCTTGCGAGGTGATGCATTAGCTCTCGCTGCCACCCGGGAGGCTTATCCCTCTGCCTGCTGGAGATTCACGTTTATTTAAATAGGCCTCTAATGACTTGCAGAGGTTGTAGGCAAGGATCCGTGCCAGAGCGGTGACTATAAAACTAACTTCCTATGGCCAGGAGCTCCCTACTGTTTGGGGAATGCAGCCGCAGGCAACAACAGTTGTTCATCAGCTACTGAGCCCCGAACGGCGCTCGCTTCATCAGAAAGAGTGTCAAGTTCACAAAACTGATGACGAGAAGAGGGAAGTGTGAGAACAAAATGAGGAGCTTAAGGCACAAACAGTGCTAAGCACTTCTGAGCATAGAGGGCTTAGCTCCCTTGAAAGAATATTAATACTAGAAAGATACAAGTGTGTGACAGTTAGTAGTCCGCGTACAGTGTTGGATATTTATGCCTGAAATGCTGCGGTATCAATTATTATCTAGGAAATCTGTTAGTGGAGAACTAGAGTCAGGCTGTTTGATATTTGCCAGTATGATTTACAACTGCTGATTATCTTTTTAGCACCTTCTCAGACCAGTTATTTTAAGAGACGGCAGCCACAGTGAGTCAGTCTTCCACCAGTACATGGACTTTAATTTCAAGTTCACAATGTTTTATCAGCCTTTCTATGTAGGTATGTGTACCGCCTCCAGCAGCCATTAAATTGGGAGAATCTTAAAATGAATCACCCAAGCTCCAGTTACAATTCTTTCAATGTAAAATACTCACTTAAGAAACTTAAAATACATTAATGATGATTAATCTCTTGCTTGTGACACTGGTTTCACCATTGAGAGGAAAACTTTAATCATTTTCTTTGGTTGTTATAACAAGATTATTTTTCAATTTTTTTAAGCTTTATCACATGCGCTCATGTATTCAAGTTCTTCATGGGCTTAAAAAAAAAGGGAAAAAAACACTAATAGGAAATGAGGTGAAAACTGAAAAACTTTTACAGGTGGTCAATAAACAGCTAACGTCGCGCATTGAAGTACTTTCCCACCTCTCCAAATCTCATTGGAGTTGAGGAAATTTCAATAATTCTCTGGCTATAGAATGTTGCACTCAAAACGTATAGCAGAAGTTTGGAAAATGCAGCAAGATTAGAAAAACAACGCAGGTATAGTCTAGCTAGCATCAGCACTCCTGCTAACATATTGCGTCCTGTGGTTTGCCGCATGGTGAAATTCGGTAGATGCTTTAGGCCATTTACCCCTGCAGCTCATTTTGTTGTCACAAATTTTGCAAATAGCACTTCTACTGTTCGCTTCCGTCATGGAGAATTAGCCCCAAATGGTCAACATGGTAACAGACCGGTTGCTTCTGGGAAAATGTTTGTTGCTGTTCTACCAGTTGCTGAGTATAATTTAAAAGGAAACATTAGTGGCAGCTTTAAAAAAATTAGAGTCACATTCTGCTTTTGCTTTATTTCTGTCCTGCCTGCCCAGTCTCCCTGAGGGATTCACAAATGGCACGCACCTGAAACTAACTACCGAATCAAACCACCGGCACTTAAACGCCAGCGTTCCGACCTGGGTGCCAGATCAATGTCGCTCTCATGCTAGTAAAGTGGTTTCACTCTGTAACCTCGGTTCGGAGTCCTATGCGATTTGTATTCCGGTGCCTGAGCTGGTGTTTTTTACTCTCTTTGGTTAACGCTCATTTTTACCCTGTATTTTCCACCAGCACCAGCTGTCCAATGGGTGTATTTTGTCGTTTTTTCTGTTTCCTTACTTTATTATTATATATATCTTCTGCTCTGCTGGGTCCGGTGGTACCACCAGTTTTCCTTCCCGTTTGTCCCAGCTCATTTATCCGAACAAATAACTCTGTTAAGTAAGTAAGTTAATAAGTCTGTCTGGAACCCACACACCACAAGTGGGTTCTGCTCCGTACGACCTGTGACAATCGTTGTTTTGTTATTTCTATTGGCCAATTGTGATGATGTCAAAACACACTTATTGGCGCTGCAACTATCAGCCTATCGCTACATCTGTACTGGATCACACCCGGATCATCATCATCTGCAGTACTGCAATACTTGGTCGCTTCATCAAGGCAACTTCAAATATCAGATGACAAGTATGTTGAAAAATTGGTTGGTTGACACCTCTGGTAATGCTATCAGATTATCAGATTAAAAGTTATTAAATGGAGGCCAGAGTTGGGGATGGAGTCATAGCTCGAGTGGAATAGCGAATCGATTCAGGGTCGATTTGGTTTCCATATTAAAATTATTAATGTGTTTACATTCAGATTTGCACTACAGGCCAAAGCACACATGGCTGAAAAAGCTTTTGGGACTTTATGAATCAATATGGTGCCTTGCAGAGGAAAAATGATTCAGAATGATTAAGAGACTTTTATCAACTCAGCCCCAAGGGAATCTGAGTTTAATAATTGGCAGGGTTTCCGCCACATGTCAATGAGCGTGGCACACCACCAAGACTTATATCAGAGCTGCCACGTCATCTGAAGACTGATCTCGTTTTTAAGATGAAATCTCACATACACAAACAAAGTGGAAACATCGAACCAAGCACATAACACGTAACGCATCATGGAGGTGGACATGATCATAGTGGTTTCCATGGAAAAATCCTGAAAGAAACATGATATGTGTTAATATTTTTTGGAATTTGAATTGAATTCTACTTCTTTTACCTCCAATTCAACACTGTATGTTGGAGCTAGTTCTTCTTGATATGAAACTCCAAATTCAGAATTTTCTGTGAGTAAAGAACCTAGATTGTTTTCAGAAACAGTTGCCCCTGATAGGGTGAATATATATGTGATGTCATCCCGACACACTTATAAGCACATCGGCAACTGGAAGAGGTTGCACAACAAGTTCATTTGTCATCGTGTTTGGCAATAAGCTGTGCCCCCAGCTTTGTCTTTCACACAAGATTAGATTTGACACAGAGTAGCTCTTTGCCATTGTGGCCATCTCACTCAGCTTCTTGTATGAAACAGAATGACAAATGTGCTCTGATGAAGAGCCCGAACTGTGTCAGATCAGCGCTTTTGTCAATCCATCATTAAGCCGCGTGGCTGGGTCTACCTGCGTGATGCGCCGGGCGGAGCGGATTTGCAAAATTGATGGATTTGTTTTCCATTTGCTCTCTCAGCCAAATACATCACACAGACTCAGGGATGTATCATAAGGCAGAAGGAATAAATAATACTCAGTCAACACAGAGCGCTCTGTACCGCAGCAGCACATGTGAACACGTGGAAGCGTCTATACCCCGCAGGTAGCAGAGCAAACAGCAGCACACAACGCCGCGCGTCAGCTACATTATGTAGGTTTTAATGAGCCGAGTGGGTCTCCGTCTCTGCAGGGCAGCGAAAAGTCATCAGCAGAGTTCACCTCCTCCGTGTCTGCTCCAGAGACCAGAGTGAGTCACACAGCATCGCACCCCGCCTTACTTCCTCCTGACTTCTGCTCTCTTTCTCACACCTCTGACTCACTTTTCTCCACTGCCGACACGGTTCCTGTCCCTGCTACATAATCCATCGAGCCTCGCCATTTCTTCGCATTTGACGCGCCGCTCTGTTCTCTGCCCCTTCCACCCCATCGGCTCTCAAATGTTCTCCGGCTTGTTATCGGCACAGCGACGGCACAAAAGAGGTCGGGATCAAAATTCCACGCCAAGGTGTTCTAGTTGATGGTCTGTGTTTGCTCAGAAGCATCAAGGTAACCGACAGCACCAACGACGACACTTTCTCTTCCAGCCATCTGGAGGCAGCATTTGAAGAATTTCTGGATGCTACTCTGAATGCAGCCAATTTGCAGCTGTGCAATATGTCTTAGATGTTTGGGTGTTGCTATGCAGCTAATAAGGGGGGCATGTATTTTGAAATTTAAGATAATAAAGTGCTGTTTTCCTTGGTGAAGATTCATATGAAAGTTACGCGTAAGGATCATTGCAGCGGTGTGCAGCCTGTGAATTATTTTTGCCTGGAAATAACATCAAAAGTTCTGAGGATGAAATCAATGTTCATGCAATAAATGGAACAGATGATAAAATTTTGCAGGATAAAGGAAGGATTAGCGAGCGACTTGCTTGGTTTCTAAATCTGCTGCGTTTGGCGGTAGGATGCAAGAAACTGAATAAAGCATTTTCGATGGTAAAATACCAATGAACATACAAGATCATAGCGATGTTTTTATAATTCACGATATCTCGTGAGATGCATGAGTCAAGCCAAATATCGCAGTAAGCATCTTAAACAATTTCTTTTCATATAAATATTACATAAGACAATGAACTGAATATAACTATAATTTCAAACAGGGTTCATTATATGATTCACAACTTGAGTCTGATATTTTGCAAGATCCTTTTTCCATGGCAATATCTAGCATAACTAATATTATTTAATCATTTATTTAGAGTTTAATGGCCATGCCTCATTGAAAACATAAGGAAAAATGAAAATAACCCCCGGCCCCATCCAAAAAAAAAAAAAAAAAATCAAATTGAAATCCTACTGAGTGACGGAAAATAATAGAATTTCAGTTTTTTGTTTTGCTCTGATAATTCAAGACCACATATACACTAGGTCAGGCCACTGAGTAAGAACGCAGATGTTGCATTAATTTTTTCCAATCACATATTTGGTGAATTCATTTCTTGTTTTTTGATGCACCACAGTGCAAAACCTTGCAACTGAATTGTGTTTTGTTCTTTAAAATAATGAATATTAAGAAATAATACGAACAACAAAGGCTGACTTGCTGAAGAAGATTAAAGGAAGACCAACATTGGGGTCCAAAAATTACTTTCATCAAGTAACTGTAGAAGCAAGTCTGTATTTCTAGAAACAGATGTGCTTAAATAGTACCAACAGCTCCTTTGATGCCCATTCAACATGATTTAAGAGGCAAGCATTGGGGCTGGTTCAGAAGCTGAGAATCTCTTGCTTTCCTCCAGCAGCTTAATA
This sequence comes from Synchiropus splendidus, assembly GCF_027744825.2. Lineage (NCBI taxonomy): Eukaryota > Metazoa > Chordata > Actinopteri > Syngnathiformes > Callionymidae > Synchiropus > Synchiropus splendidus. Next base: position 9,959,604 of record NC_071337.1, read on the forward strand.
AACATGTTCAGAAGGAAGGAGAGGACAAAAGCAGGTAAGCATTTTAGGAACCTCCTCAAGAAACTATGTCTGATTGGACTCATGACTTGTACTTGAAATAGTTTTCGGTGGATGGATTTCTACAGTGGCCGTCTTCTTCTTCTTTTTTTTTTTTTTTTTTTTACTTAAAATTCATTGCCACCGTTAGTAGACGACGGCACTCAAAACAAAGAGACCATTGTAAAGTACATTCATGTGATGGTCATCCGCAAGCGCATTGACGCTGAGAAAGAAACCCAAAAGTATTTTATTATTTATTTTACTGATCAGCAGTTCAACTGTCTCTGGTAAGCAGCTATAAGCGCAGTAATTCCAGATAACAGCAGTTTAAGACGCGGCATCACAGAGGTCCAATTTTAAGTGTAAAAATAAAATTATAATTTTAGAAATAAATAAAATAACATATATAATTTATGTTTTTTTTTTATCTTTTTTTTTCTAACTCACAAAATGTATCCTGAGGTTCCTGCATTTCAAAACTCTGCAGGACTAGCAGAATGAGAAGTCAGTTGTATGAGACAATCTGGTTATGTCAAAACCTCGTATGAAGACTCTTTGGTCCATCAGATATAAGTGATATTGTGCGGGGGACTACAACTCATGTGAATCAAATTAGAAAGCTGGAACAGGACTCTTTAGAAAAAAGCCAATCTCATAGGGTCGAAGCTATTTGCCTCCAAGTTTCATCTATCTTGTCAAAAGTCCAGCTAGAAATCAGACGGGCCTCCTGTTCAGTCGGAACATTAAGCTCTCCTCTTCCCGACAGCGCTACTTAGTTTAATAAACAGCCGTCCGGTCGCACACACGTCACAGCCGCGACGGCAAAGATATTTGTTTTTCATTACTGCGGACCAGTCATCAAGTCACGCCGGCGAGCAAATAATATTAATGGAAGCCAAATTGAATTAAAGCTATGGATTTGACCGTGGGTTGCCTCAATGTCACGGGCTGACATTCCCATTCCTGTATATGCCTCTTAGAAACACACACACACACACAGAGATACACACACACAAATACAAATAAATCCCCTTGCTGGGAATGAGGTCTCTCAATCTCCACAAACAATCAGATAATCCTTCAGGAATCCTTCACTTCTTTTGGTCTCGCTCTATCACAAATAGAGTGAGTGTGAAGAGAGAGAGAGGGAGCGGCTCGCAAGCCACCGTACACACGCAGACACACATTCATAATAGCTGTGTTCATTCTGAAATAGAGTATAGCCATCTTAAGCAGCTCAGGTGGCATGGAGTTTACCATATAAATGACCTGCCTTGACTTGGGAAAGATAACTGCCGCGAGCGTGTGTGATCCGAGCGCGTGTGGTCCTGTGTGGGTGCCATGTTCATCTGCTACTGTGCTCACAGCAATTAAAAACTTGCACAATCTCCATGTCTACGCCGTGTTCTGGTCTTAACAAGAGCTTCAAGTTGCCAGATCTCTCCCACCAAACACTACAGATGAACCCATGTGCCAAACGTTACAGTGCTGGTTCGGAACCAAGACGCCTGGCAAGCGACCAGCCTTCACTTTGGCAGTGATGATGTGCCTTCTGTCAGTTACAGTGTCATTCTGGAGAATCCTCAGAAAACCAGCACCGTTTTTTCCCTGCTGGAGTTCACTGTTTGCAGCTAATATTCTTGATTATCAAGATCAATTATTTTCTCACTCAGCGCTTTATTAAGGCGGAGAAGAAACATATTCTGAGGTTAATCCAAGTAGAACTGGGAATTGATCTGATAAATCTCATGTGTAAAAAAAAAAATTTTAGTATTTATGACTCTACAAAGATCCACTAATGATTATGACTTTGAGCTTTGGCATTAAAAACGCAATTATTTGAAAACAAGTTATTCATTTTACAATTTAAGTATTGACCTTTACAGAAAATGTTTTTTTGTACCAATTATTTTGCTCTCCATGGAGCATTTGGATTTTGTGCCGGATACTGTGTAGTGGTACTGGAGGTGGACTGAAGCTGTTTGTCGGTGGTTTGTGCTTTTCTAGTTTGTTGAATATACATGAAAGAAACAATTAATATTGCTAACAATGCTAGAACAGTCTCACGAGAAGCAATACAAACAGTATTATACAAACATATATATATATATAGTAATGCACAATAACGATCACTGCTAAAACTCCCACCCGCCAATACTCATACCTATAGCTACACCTATAGCTATTTCGGGAGCAGTACAGTGTTGGGGACTAAGTAGTGTTGTTGTCAAGACCACAACCACTGAGACTAAGACATTATCGAGACTGGAGAGTATCGAGACAGAGACAAGACCGAGACGATCGGTGTCAGCTGAAACAAACAGTATCAATCAAACAACAGTCTTCAGGCACCTTATTGGCGTCTGGGTTTCCTCCTGACTAGTTCGGAACAAAAACAAGTACCCATCGTGGCCATTTTGTGGATCAGTTTGAGACCCTGATAAATACCAAAGAAAAGACACAACAAAACTGACCAAAAAGCCAGAATCCAGTTTTCTCTGTCTGTCTCGACCTGTCTTGAATAGAAATGCCAAGTCTGCCCAGTCTGAAACTGAGACAAGAACGAGTAAAAGGCATTCCAGAGCGTAATGAGACAGAGAGCCTAAAAAAGCGGTCTTCAGAGCGGTCCCAAGACTTAAGACCCAGTGACCCGAATGGGCTCAAGGTAGAAATAAAGGCTGAACAGTGTTTGCAGTTTTCATACAGCAGGTTTACTTATCGCCTTACAAGTTGTCCTGGGGAAAAACTATCGAGTAGAGAGGTCTAAACTCAAGCAGCCCCTTCTAGTGGCCAAGTCTGGGTAATGTCCTCCATACATAAGCGTTGTGTGAAAAATTGTGATTACTAATCATGCTTCCAGTATTGATGACAATTATTATTAGTAAGATTTTGGCCATAACTATGCAGCCATGTATTTCGACTGAGACGATTACCGTAAGAAACAGCTTTGTAACAAAACAAGAACTAAACGGATTCACACTTCAGCGTCTAAAATCTCGAAGAAAAAAAAGATCAGCAAATACTTCAGCATAAGCAACTTTTTGAGGTGGAGACAGAAAACCAAGGAGGTGACAATGTGTCAGCAGCTTATTTCTACTGCTTCTGTGAAACACTTGAGTAAAGATAGAACAAATAGAGTCACTGTAACTTCTCAGTTTGTAAAGGGAAACTTCGCCCACTTTTGTTCCTGGCCTTCAAAATGAAAGTCGAATGGCCACAAAGCAGGCGGACCACCAGGCAAATAGTTGAGAGTGATGGATTTTTGTGGCACATTCTGCATAAAGGAGTTGTTTTCATTGAAATGTCTGCCTCTCCTTCTCCTCCCTCGCTCGCTCTGCCCCTCCTTGCTATCACTCCCAAACTTCACACCAGCTACACAATAGCAGAATTAGTATTTTTAGCAGCCAGATGCCTCTGGAGGATTCTCATCAAGCTTTTGCAAGATGCAAAAAAAAAAAAACACACACCCACACATAATCAGACACACTATTTTTCATATTGAAGCCCACAAAAGCACACACTGCAGAGTGAATGCAGAAACCCACACCAGCTTTGGAGCGATTGCGCGAGGCAGGGGGAGGTTGGAGGGCAGCACTACACTCGGCACAATACAGCTGAATCTGAGAAACTTCAGTCACTTTCTGCCCTTCAGATACTTACTGTATGGAAGAGAGACTATTAATACGGAGCTGCTGACCTAAACATTTTCATGTGACGAGTTCAAAAGAAGCTGTTTCGTGAGTGAAGCGCACAAACACAGCAGTTCCGGATGACAAATGCAGCTACAGTACAATATGTACCTGTCAAATACAGTTTCATTTTCAGATGAGGCCGCTCTCTCGTTTGTCATCTTTTGCAGCGGTTTCTTATGGCAAAAGACACTTTCATGAATAACTATTAACATGAGGTGTAGCAAAGAAGCAAAAACATGGAGTTTCAGATGCCCCTGTGAATTGCTCAAGTGAATATCCGCCCTGTGTCCAAGCAAAACACAACACGAGGAGGCTTCTGGGCGATGACGTTGCCGCCGCTGTGACACACCTAACGCTGCATGACGCATTCGGCTAGTGTTTGTGCAAGTATTTTCCGACCACAGATCTGAAGGACAGTGCTGAGAAGAAGGAGGTGATGTGAATTGAATTAAAGAGGAGAACTGACAAACAGATGGAGGAGAGGGGTGTATCTCTCTACCCGCGAGATGAAGGACATGCTGGATAGAATGACTCAATGAAACAAATGTATTGATGGATATTTTTATGTTTTATTAAAGCTGAGATATTTAAGTGTTAATTTCAATCAATAATGATGGAGAAAAAAAAGAATGATCCAAAAAACTAGGGGTGTTACGATACAACATTGATATCGGTCCGATATCAGCCAAAAAACAAGTATCGGACTTTATCGGACTGCATCCACAATCCCTGATAAGCAGTCCATTTTCCTCTCCAACACTTATAGACACTATCCACAAAATATTAGTGGCAATATCGACAAGCTAAAAATCTTCTGCTGCTGGGGTTTAGCTGTTTTCCGTAAACACTGACAAAGCGGTTGCATTTGAGTGTAACACTTGTTTCCTGTGGTGGCACAGAACTGGGAAACTGACCGACCTAATCACACATTTGAAGCAACATCACAAACATGCATGAGGATTTCCACAACCAACTACCTAGGCGTAGAAGCAACAAACCTCTGAGATGCTACGTGAGTAGACAACAAAAAGAATGTCCAAGTAATTTTAAGAGACAATGCTTTTCTTTGATTTATTTACGTTATTTTACAGAGCCAAGTTGAAATGTATGGAACAATTGTTTTTCAGCTGTAAGGCAGCAGATCTTCACTACATCTCTGCTGTGGCTACATGTCGTCCGCTGTAGCGGATGAGCAAGGCAGGAAGTAGAGCACAGACCACCTGCTGAGTTGGGCTGTGGACAGTGTCTGCTCCTTAAAACCCCAGTCTAATTGACTCTAGTCAAATACACAGCCCAGGTCCTTAGACCTTTTGTCTACCGCAACAAGTTGTCTCTGTCCTTCAACTCCCCTCGCTTGCACGCACCTGACCACGCCCACTGTGGTGTTCAGGTACATTAGATTCCGTGTGGCACATTTGAATGACGAAATAAATACAAGTTTAACGGAAGTTTGTTGAAAGTTCCAATTTTAAAGTTTGACTTTTGTATCGTTCCACTTTCAAGGACCACTGCATTACTTATTTACATTTTATTTTAATATATATAGACTATGATAGTGCTAAAGTACCTGAATAACCCAACCAAGTTCTCTGAAACAGTATGTAAATAAGACGTAAACAGTGCTCCTATTAGACAAAGGAGTAACAGCAAGGTGGACTGTTTTGAAAGACAAATGTACTATATTGTTAACATGAACTGCTGAATGTGTTAATAAAAACATGCAAATACCCTTTTATTTAGTCTGTTTGTTCATTCAATATAAAATGTGACTACTAATGCACTACTGGATGTGTGGCCTTCTGTTGGACTGATTTTGCTGCAAATCCCATTATACCCACTGATACAAAAATGCTTAAGCTGATATCGTGCAGCATCACTTTCACAAATGAACGGTTAAAACACCTCCATACCTTCTTTGCCCAGCATGAAATCCAGGAAGTGGTAGGTGTAGGCCACTCCCACTTTGGTCTCCACCTGTGGACGTCGCAGTGTGGAGTAGATGTTGCCGGGACTTCTCTTCTCTTCCGCCTTCCTCAGTTTCGGCAGTCGACACCCCATCGCTCTCTACAGAGGAGCAAGGCAGAGAACTCATCAGCACAAACCTAGGTGTGAACAAGACGAGGATAAACAAAACAATTGTGATTCCCACAGATGTGTGCGGCGGCGGAATGTGAGCGCAGCAGCCGCTACCTGATTGGTGAGCGGCGATACGGCTAGCTCCTAATCAAACATGCTTGATTAGGAGCGACATGTTTGATCAGAAGGAATTAAGGCAGAAATGAGGCTGATTTGCTGCCCTGTCAGGCACAAAGGCGAGACGGCAGCCAGACAGGCCACAGGGATGTTGTGTTGCTCCACAGGAAGACTATTTATATGTTGATCCGGGATCCACTTGGAGGAGTTGTGGTTCCCCGCACGACGAGACAAGATGCCACTATTTGCAAGGTTGACTTTTTTTCTTTGAAGCGCTGTTTATTGCAAATAATGGAAACTGAAAAAATACTTTCTCTGTCATGCCAACCTTGCTACATACCGTGCTATATGGTTGACCCCACAAATCCCTCCCCATCCAAACATCATTACTATATTTACTGTGTTTTTCCATATATAACTCTGATCCCTACAACTGCCGCTAATGTAACAGCAATAATTTTTGTCCGTCTGCATGTTCCCAACAGTGGCTGCCTCCTCCAGCTGAACCTATCTACCAACTCATCTTTATATTCACAACAGATCACTATACCATCAGCAAACATCATGGTCCATGGAGATTCCTCCCTAACTTCATTTGTCAACAATAAACTGACAGACTAACTAATAACACCAATAATAACAAGAGCACAGTTTTAAATACAAGAGACGATTGAACTTTTTTTTTAGCTTTTTATTCTCAAAGAGAACTTAGTCTGCAGTATTATAAGTTGTGGATCAAATATATTCATAATGCCTGATAATTCCTATTGCTTTCCGGATTACTTAGCTCAGCATAACTACTAGTTATATTTAGTTACAAGGAAGCAATTAACCCACACCACACTGTATAATGCAATTAAAAATAAAATTTTATTCTCCTTATGAATGGATTAAATCCACCACTTAAAATCCTCCAGAACACCCTCTATAAAACCTCATAAATGCATTGATATCTTATGAAAGTACTAACAAAGATATAAAACAACATCAGTACAAAGCATATAGAGATACTTCAAGCTCAGATATATCGGTATTTCCTCTAAAATCATATTTTTCCTGCTAAAAAAGGCATTTGTTATTAGACACTTTTAAAAGAAAAATTTCTCTCTACAACATTAATTTTGAGTCATATCATGTGATACAATTCTTTCAGTGAACTGTGCAGAACGTGGCTATATATTGCAATATTGTAATACTATCATATCATTACCAAAGTAACATGATGCATAGTATCATTAAGTTGTGTGAGTGTGTGACCATATATTTTTCTGTCTGAACATAAACACTTTGTTGACACAATTAGCTACACGGCAACACAGTATTGACATTTTCAATATTCTGTATGCATAAATACGCATGTTTCCAGCCTATAAACAACTACTGTTGAAGCACTGTTAACTGTGATCATTTCAAAGGGAAACTAAGCTGAAGACAAAGGTAACAGCCGCCTGGACTGGGCACTTCATTCATATTATTGAGACTGCCGCTGGGATGAAACACTCTAACAATATATGCAGGGAAGAGAATAGAAAAAAAAAGGGAAGATATAATTTTGAAATTACCTACACAGTCTTTATGGCGCAATCAAGACAGTGCTACATGTGTCTGAATCACAACAGTCAATTTAAATCAGAGCATCAGCGACACGCATGGAAATGAGCTGACCTCTGCGACAAATGGAGTCAGGGTAAAACGTGTGGAAGAGGAGGCGAAATCAGGGTAAAGGCCATGAAAAAAAGGCGGTTACCGAATACTCACTCACTAATATGATGTGACAGCGTCGCTACCCTCAAGCCATCACCGCAGCTACACTTAATATTCCTGTCTGTCTGTTTAGCCAGCATGGAGAATGACACTGCTCGTCCCAAGGGGCCCGATGCATGGACATTAACTCAACTAACGATCCTGGCAGGGAACATTAAGCTCCGGTTTTTACTGGATACACTTAGAAAGGTGAGACGCTTGAAAAAGAGCAGTTGGGTTTTCTCACCATCTTCATCATTTTACAGCGCTAACACTGAATAAACACGGGAAAGAGCCATGGCGGTGTGGGAGAAAAAGAAGGATGATCTCACTTCGATTGACAGATGTACTCTTCTCTACAGTCTTTCAAAGCCGGGTAAATCCAGGGAACTGGCAGAGGCAAAGGGAACCTTCCTTTCTCCGCTGTAATTAACCCGAAGTAGGGCCTTGATTAGAATCTTCTCCGAGGAATGGTTATTGACATCTTCTTGTTTAATCCACGACCCAGAGCCAAGGTAACACGCCCACCTCACCTGATATACCTCGCTCAATAGCTTCATGCCCACATTTCTTCTGCATTTCCAAGTTGCATCAGGTTGTTTGTCAATTTTTGCTGTGCTTTTTCACTCTATTGTAATGGACTATGATTCATGGTACAGTTCAAGCACATGTTTGGCCAGTTAACACACGAAAGTCCATCTCTTGTAGCTGTCACAGATGTCACATCTTGTTGACCTCAAATATGACGCACCCAAGAGTCACTTATTTGTTGTGTTGTGCTACTGGACAGTGGACAGACATGGTTGCGTCTGCCTACAAATGTCATTGAGAAATGGAAATATTTGCAAGTTTGTGATTACTATGCAAACTTAAAAAAATAAAAATAAAATAAAAATAAAATTTTAATTATATATATATATATATATATATATATATATATATATATTAGCTTTAATACATACAGGGGTAGGACAAAATAATGGAAACACCTTAAAGCATTTTTAGCTTTAAGGTGTTTCCATTATTTTGTCCAACCCCTGTAAATCATAGTTTTATTTCAAGAGCTAATTTAATAGCATAAAGTGGACAATGAGTCAATGACATAACAACAAACAAATTGAGAAAAATAATTAAATAAAACGTGTTCATACAGAGCTACCACACTAACAAGCCGAGCAGAAGTTGATCAGCAACTGTGACAATTATTTTCAGCTAAATTTGTCTTCTTTGTTGTCTTGTTTGTTTTGTTTTTCAATCCCTACAAAGGCTCTGCACTACAGTTAGCACTGTTATCAGCTAGCTAAGGTAGCAAGTAGACAATTACCAGGTAAACTCTCTACATTACACATGAAGAAGAAAACAGTTTAATCCATTAATCATAACTGAGTATAAATGATAAGTAAAACAAAGCCTAACTTTTGAAAAAAGCAAATACTTTTATCAAACTGTGGGAACTTTTAGAAACCTTTGTTCTTCTAACGTTCAGGAGCAATTTCTTCTGCTGTCTTTTAATCGCAAGAGCAAGAAAGTGTCACCAGGGTGGGTGTAAAACTGCACGTTGGGCATAAACCATGATTTTTAGATAAGAAATGATAATTTAATAAACAAATACCTCCTACACTGAGATTTCCCCGAAGTAATGGGAGTGTAATGCTGTTTTTGTCAATATGTAGTTAACCCTTTTTCAAATTGTAACATCTTTGATATTAGAATTTTAAAAGGCTATAGCTTGAAATTTGTTATGAGATGAAGGCAAACTGTAAAACATAAGAATCTTCACTGCAGCCCAAAGTATGAGATGGAAGTAAATTCACTCGTAAATTGGTATATTATGACAGCCATACATAATGTCACATCATTTGTCTGATCCACTGGTGACATTCTTCCTCATCTCTGAAGCAATCGTTCATTTATCGCAGGACCATGAACGGGACCACGCTGCCTCTGCTATTGTGTGCAGTGCATTTTCTTCCGTGTCGCACGCCATGTCTGCCACAATCCCACCGTTTTCTTTCTTTTCACATTCCTGCTGAAGCATCGGCTCCATTACCTGCTGGCGGTGGACTCATGGTGAACGGATGTCATTACGGGCAGAGGCAGCATCACTCTCTGACCAAACTGCACATCTTTCAAAATTGCGATCCAAATACGCCGTCAAATGTTGCTCAGATTGAAGTTACAGACAACTACACCACACTCCATATTTGCAGCTGGACTTGTATAAATGCTGTTATGCAGCCTGCTGATATTCTGTGACTTTGACACCCAAGAGGTTAAGTGTGACTCGCAATGTTAGAACACCCTCACGTCAGTCAATGGAGGAGGTCTCCGCCTTTTAAGGCGGACCATTAAGAAGCCGCTCTCCTTAACTCAGACAAATAAAATGTTCTTTTAAATAATAATAATTATATATAATTAATCTAACTATTACACAGTAATTATTTATGATTATTTAGCCACACGACTTCTTTAGATGGAACTAGAGTCGATTAGGGTCATCTAAAGAGACTCTAAGTTAGTGCAACAAAAAAAACAACAACAACAATTTCACTCGTACATATACGCAAGTATAATAGACGGACAAAAGCCACTCATATAGAACCCAAGTTACAGGTCAGCACATATTTCCAACAAATGAGTGTTTCCATGGCTCTGAGTGGTGAAAGCCTTGCTTTGCAACTTCAATTTAAATTTAGGTGCAATGCCCTCTTGGCTTGGTTAGTGGAAAAAGCTCACTTGTGAAACTACCGCACTTCTTCTGTGCTCATTAATTTTTGCTAAGACACTTGACGGGTCGGTGAAGGGACAAACAATAACAAGGTGCTGACGGATGCACACCAGAGAAGCAATCCTGCGTGCATTAGAATGAAATGAATGGAGTCTCAGTTTCATATCCTTAAACACGTTCTGTCGATACTATCAGCATTGTCTTCAGTGGTGGTCCATCTTGTTCCCCCAAATTTTACAGAATTACTCAATTGCATTTTATGGTTTTCTCTCTTTCCAGTCTGGCTTATCAATGCTCAAGACACCTTGATCAGAATCAGCCAAAAAATTCAAACCTAACAAGATGTAAAAGTTCTCTAACAAATATGCATACAAGTGCAAGTTTGTTGTGTTTCAATAATCAGCACAAAGTACTAGGGCTGTATGTATCTCTATATTCTCATCAGATGTCTTGATACGATAGTATATGATTATACGGTTTAGTAAAAACCATGTTTTTAGGGGTGTTTCTTTAAATAAAAACAATGTGATAGAAAAAGGTGTAGAAAGTCAGATGGCTGGCTCAAGGTCTTGATCAATGGGAAGCAGGAAATGACCTTGGTTAGATGCTCTGTCGGCAGCTGTACATTGAAGAACAAGTGCAGAATTTATGTTTGCCTCTGCCACAGCTTCATGGCGGACAAGCGGGGAAATTGAGATTGTTGAATTAGCTATACATTATTAACACCTTGAATGTTCATACAACGACAATTGTCTTTTTTTTTATATATTTATAGTTTTATAGTTTATAGTTTAAACACTGCAACAGCGTGGTCTGCAACATAAAACATGGCAGACAACGAAAAGCATGCAGGTACCAACTAACATCTAGGACAAGAAGCTAGGGCTTTACTTCATAATGTGTTCAGTGCCCTCTTCACAGTATCAACTAGAGATATTCAGACATCACATCACCACGTCCCCCCTGGCCAGCGTCCGCCATGCTTCAGACCGTTCTGTCTGGTGCTTCAAAAAGTTCCAGCAGCAGCAGTGATCCCGCTGAGCCTGTAAAGCACCACAAACTATTATAATGTTCCCGGCTCACAGGGCCTCCATCCAAGTGGGTCCTGGATATGAGTGATTAAGAACATGCAGATCCTCTCCTAAACATGTGGCCCTGAGGCTCGTCTGGCAGGGACACAGGCAGGTTATTGTGCGGATGTTTAGCAGCCTGCGTGTGATACGTTTGAGGAAAGATGGAGCAGTGAAGAGGGAGGATGTGGTCAAACTGAACTGAAGATGACCCTCGAACAACAAATGCATTAAAAAAGTTCCCAGGCTTCAGTCGACTTGGTCTGTCCTCCATTCCACTGTAAACTATGCACTGGAAACCGATGTTCGGCTTGTTGACTTTTATTTACAGCACCATTTGACAATGGTTTATTTTTTGAGCCAAACTCTCAGGCTGAGGAAGAAAAAGAGCAGGATTTGGGTTTCCTAAGGCTAAAATACACAGTCAATCATCTGAATCCGAAGTTAGAGCCAGTTCTCCACATAAATCGTTCCTCGACCAAATGTACGGTATCATTGTAACTGTGTCACTTGTTGTGACTACTGGTGCCATTTCCACTTTGCATTTAGTTTTAAATGATCCAAGACACTTAAGCCTTCCCAAAATACTCAGACATAATATATAATATTGTTTTTAATGAGACCGAGGTGTCATTCTCAAACAACAAATAAATTAATCTACACCACCCAGTTTGGACGAGAAGCACTCCATTTGAGACAATATGCATGAATTAATTTTTAATCACTCAGAGTCATAATAAGCATTCTCAATTTGACAATAGAAAATATAGTGTTTAATTGGAGCATTTCATTGAGAAGAAGAAGTTAGATTTAAATCATCAAATTGTGCAGTGGTGCTTTGGGGTGGTACAGCTCACCCCAGATTGACTGAAGCTAGCCAGCCATGCTAGTGACAACAGGTTTTAGCACAGTAAATTGAAGTTGAAGCGCAGTAAGTGGCCTTGTATCACTGGCAAACAAGAAGGTGGCACACTGACTGTCAAGCTCGTGCACTGTACAACAGTTGCATTTGTAGCATAAATATCAACAATGGTTTTTCCTGAAAGAAGTTCCTAAGATACCCTGTAAATGATTCCAGTCAGACCAACATTTGTCACTATGGTGTGAAATTTTGTTTTTGGGGGGACGTTGTTCAAGAGGAGAGTAGTTGTTGTCAAGGCAACTGCCTAAACTGTAAAGCACAGCCTGCCCTAGCTAAGCTAGTCACTAGCATACTATTCAGTGATAGTGATAGTCATTCAGCTGGAAAAAACATACAAACATAGGTATAACAGCTTCACAAGCTCTAACGTGTTATGCAGGGCTGAACGATTAATTGCATTTGCGATTATACCGCAATATGATAAAACGTGACTTTCTAACCGTAAGGCTGCGATTTGACTGGTCACTTGACTTTCACGTTGGTGGCGCAGCGCAACGGTGAGCTTTAGCCATTGAGCTATAAATTACGGCTTTAGCCGATGAAGGTAAAATGGGTGCAAAAGTGGCACATACCCGTAACACAAGACTCGTATCCATGCGTCAGAGGCACATACACGTAACTGCACATTTGCATCCGTAAACCCCGTGGCACGTGCGTGTAAAAAGAAGATTTATACATTCATACATACACGAAAAGTAATTTCGCCTTCATTCTCTAAGTGCACAGATAGAGGTGGCTAAACACGAGCTCTTGAAACTGCAATTGTGACACATTGCTAAGTTTTCCACTTCAACCACCGCCAAAACGGGTGCATAAGTTCCACATACTCGTAGAACACGATCAGTATGCGCGTGCACCCTTTTGCACCACTTCTCGCACCTGTAAATAAAACTGATGCGCACTCGTAGAAGTGGTGAAAATACGTGCCTGTTACTCCACGCGCGTTCCCGGTAGTCACGTGACGTCTATTGTCCAATCGGCTTTTTTTTATTACTAATTATGGGCTGTTTATGTTCAGACAGTGCTTAAAAAGTGCAATCTACGTTTACATGGAGTGGTAAAGCCACATATTGGTTTGCATTATTGTTGTAATATGCACTTTAGTTTGTGTGATTTATCAGTTTAGTAAGTCTACAGTTGAAACTGAAGTAGACAAATAAACCATCTTTCATTTTAATTCATGCTTCATTTGCCTTTAGCTTAACATAAGAATAGCATATAAGGAAGAACAATTATATATACACTGAATTACATATGGTTTATTATAATACAGATTGATTTACTAGTTGTGGTTGTTGTAAAATACATGAGAAGAGGACCTTGAAAAATAATCGCACATTTAATCGCAATTGCAATATTGAGAGAAAAAAAAAATCGCAATTAGATTATTTTCCAAAATCGTTCAGCCCTAGCGTTATGGAGCGTCACGGGAAAAATTAAGTTTGATGAACACTATCTAGCTACCAAAAAAAGCAAATTAAAAATCGTAAGAACTTCTCAGGACCTTGGTGCCTGCAATGACTTCACAGAGAGATTAGCGTTGTATCAACAAGCACTGGTCTTTCAGCGGTGAAACAGTTTGCTGAGTAATTTCGATCTAAATTAAGGTGCAATGCCCTCTTGGCTTGGTACGTGGAAAAAGCCCACTTGTGAAATTAGTACTCATTTTCTGGGCTCATTATTTTTCAGTTTGACACCTGACGGGACGGCAGAATACACCAACAATCCTCATTTGTGCGCACATTCAAATCACTACAGGATCTGTTCAGGCTGTTTGGATTTGCTGATCCAGCAATTTTGACGCCATCAGCATCATCTTCGGTTGTAGTCAACATTCCTTCTTAAAAAAAAATTCTGAATTACTTCATTGTTGGGTAATTATTATATGACTGTGACAACCATTTTAACTTACTCTTATTATGCTTTCTCTCATAAACAGATAAATAGAAACACGACCATTGCAAGCTTTTGAGACAGAAACCAAATGAGTGGTACCTTTCACTAATTACATACTTAAGAAGGGATAATTCACTAAACACACATGAAACTTCCAACATAAAACATCGCTGTAATGAGCGCTCAGCTCTGCCGATTCACTTTAATTGAAGCACATTTTGACAGATCTCTCTCAATCTGTCGTAACAAAGGCACTTTAAAGTTAACGACTTTGGACCTTCTGCTTCATCCCACTTCCTAAATCTCAGGCAGAAAATGCCTTGACAGCAAAAAACAGCCATTAAACATGGAGAGACAGGAGAGAGAGTCTGATAAAAGGAATAAAAGAGAGGGAGTGAGAGGAGGAAGACAGACAGGGGCTAGTGGAGGGCTTCTCATTAGAGAGTCTCTTGTAACAGAGAGTTCTGAAATGACTGCGAGTGCTTAATCCGCCTCTGTGATGTGGCGGCACTGCTACCTCCTGCAACGATGAGGGGGCATATCTGCTGTGAGAGGTACATCTCCAGGCAGACTTGGACCACGTCCAGGGAGATATTTATATACATTTCCATCCTTAACTGATCCTGCTGTGAGGTGGAGGAGCATAGCATTGAGGTGAGGATTAACAGGTTAAGATAACAATAACGCACTTAACTGGCGTGACGCTCAGTGAGGACTTGAGAAGGTCCTGGTTCGAATTGCCCCAGTTAGATTGATGTTTTGTCACAGACATTTAACATCTAGATGCTCCTGGCACACTCATACATCAGTTTTGTTCCCATTAGAAAGATTAATAAAGCATAACGCTCAACCTTCTGCTGTGTATTTTCCAAGAATACACAAATACAAGAGGTAGAAAAGGTGTGAGTACGGCGTGATGCGTTCAGGCACATGATGTTACTGACTTATTAACACAATTTATGAAGCTGTTTTGCTTTGAGAATATTCTACGATGGAAGCATCCCTAGCTGCATGCCTGTTTGAAGTCATCACAAATAGTACACATTCAGCAGAAGTTTTTCACACTCCTTTCTTCAACTGACTTCATATGCTTTACACACTTGTCCCTCTTTGTCCTGGTCCATCACAGATTAGGAAAAAGCAATTGTGTTTAAGTCCAATTTATTTGCAACATATAGGAGCTTCAGCTCTTTGTTGCAATTCTATCTGGAGCCATTGATACCTCCCAGGTTTAGGTTGTAATCCATCCAGTATGTGGCAAAAGTGGGGCTTGAGGGCCGCGCTTTTCTCATTGCCTGTATTTATGAGGCGCTCATGAGGTCAGAGGTTTCATCATTCATTACTAAGTGAATTCTAAACACACTCCAACTATTGGGTTAGATTTTAGATTAGATTTTGTTTTTTTTTTAAAGAGTAATCCTCATTTAATATTACTTGACCCTCAAAATAAATGTAAAATACTGGGAAAAAAAAAGTGATTTTATATAATAGGTTCAACAAGTAGTTATATTAGCAAGATATTCACCACTTAAAATATGTATGATTAATATTAAAAATATTGAAATAAAATGTATATAAATTGAAATAAAAATAATGTTCAAATAACCAATTTCAATTATATAACATCATGGCATACTTGCACTTTTTTCCTATTTCATATACAGTATTTACAGTGGATAGCAAATTTTAAGTTCATTCTTTTCTTCAGTCCTTTTGACTTGATAGGCCCTCACATAAGTCACAGTAACAATGGGACGCATCACTGTCTCTAGGTGGTTGAAAGGACAATCATTTTCACACACTGGAGTGCGACAATAACATACTTGATTTTTGTTCACTGACTGGTACTGAAGATCGAAACAGTTGCTACATTGCTAGATTGACCTTTTTTTTTTTTCTACAGCATGTTGACTGGCCAGAAGTTTGAACCAATGTATAAATATTAGAACCTTTAATAATGTACCAAGTTAGAAGGTTCTTCTACTATTTATTAGGGGTGTAGGACAATATTGATACGCACAAATATTGAGATACTTGATTGAGATACTGAAATATGTAATACTTGATTACGTAACATTGTCTGATATTATATTTATTAACCTGACGTGTTTGGGACAATGTTTTCTTTTTGTATGCTGGAGTTATTTTGCTGAATATAAGAGGGATTCAACGATTCATAATCCAAAATTTTACTGAAAATCTAACTGGACCGTCATGAGAATAAATTCATTTTCACGCATACAATCGTTACATACGCATACAATACATTATCTGGTTTTCCCCCTTTTAAAATGATGGTTCTTATTACCATATATTGCTGAACTTACAGTTTCACAAAATATAAATATCACCACACCTGTATTGGAATACATGTTGTAAGATACGTGCCATACACAGCCCTACTACACAGCATTAGCCATCAGAGAATCCCTCCCATATTCAAGCACAATTGGCATGAACTTTCTGATATATCCTAATCCAAATCAAAATTATTTTTGAGCCCTTGCGGATTAAATCAAATCGATTTGAGAACACTCAGCAGTACAGCAAACAAGACAGGACATATACATATATTTAGAAAGGGTCTGTTAGTGCAGAATTATCTTATCAACATTGGCGCATTGGTTAGTGCTAATAAAGGTGATCTGTATTATGACAGTTACTTAAATTTTAGTAGAAAATCTGAACATAGAAAGAGAAAGAGCTGCTCACACACGAACATAAATGCTTCCTGTCATTCTTCAGTCTTATTAAAAGAGCCTAAAAGCATTTTGTTTCAATAACATATTAGCAAAACATGTTGAGTTAAGTCACCTAAGGTTTTAAAGCAGGTAAGTATAGGTAAACTTAATTTGTCATTGAGTGCCCCTCCAAAAAGTAATCACAATCGGAGCCGGAATTTATGGTGGCAATACTGTGGCACTATATATATATATATATATATATATATATATATATATATATATATATATATAAAGATCCTGTCTCACCCAACCACTGGCGTGGAACTTCTTTGTTTCTCCCCTAGATTTTAGACACAGCTGATGCACAAAGAGAGTAAAGCAGGGAGGGATAGAGTGGAGAAGGCAGGGGAGACGGACAGACAAAAGGAGGCAGACAGACAGAGAGCAGACTGGGAGTGTGACAAGATGCCTGGAGGGATGCGAGCCTTCCCTGAGCAACTGTGTTGTCACCTCAAACAGAGGTTTAATGAGGCTGTTTGGGGAGGATAAAAACAAATCATGACATTGATATATTAGTCTCCTGGTTCGTTTTATAACCTGCTTTACTTTTGGATGATGCGGTTTTGTGACAGAAGCATAAGGGGATTAAGGTTAGTGGCATGCTAGATTCCAAAAGGTGGTTTTATGTTATGTGAAAAAGGAAATGGCAGTTCACAAGTCAGAAGACGCAAGAACTAATGCCTTTAAAATAATTGTCCGATATCATATTTATTAACCTGACGTGTTTGTGACAATGTTTTATTTTTGTATGCTGGAGTTATTTTGTTGATTAAGAGAGCGATTCAACAATTCATAATGCAAAATTTAACTGAAAATCTAACTGGACCGACTCCATGAGAATAAATTCATTTTCACGCATACAATCGTAATACATGATCTGGTTTTCCCCCTTTTAAAATGATATATTGCTGAACTTACGGTATCGCAAAATATCGTATCACCACACCTGTACTGGAATACGTGCCAATAAACAGCTCTACTACACAGCATTAGCCACCAGAGAATCCATCCCATATTCAAGCACAATTGGCATGAACTTGCTGACATTCTGACTAAACCAAATAAAATTAATTTTGAGCCCATGCGGATTGAATCAAATCGATTTGAGAACTCTTAACACCCAGCGGTACAGTAGACAAGACAGAACATATACAGAAAGTTATATTTAGAAGGGGTCTGTGGTTAGTAACTAATACCTTTAAAATAATTAGATCCGAGAGCCGCAATAATTCTATCACACACGCGCCTATATTCTGATTAATCAATAGTTATGTTTAACATTCAGTTCACAAACAACTACAGCCCAGCTGTATTACATCAATGTGTTTCACAGCACCGCAAACATTTTTAAGAATTTTGATATTGTTATGAACGCTACATACACAACGCGCCTCACAAAATTTTACCTTTTTGATTTAAATATTTTAGACATGCAACTGATATAAAGGCTATAATATTCTTGTGCTTGTTACTGTATGCTAGTGTTGGTGACCCCTGTTTAGTCTTTTGCATAGCAGCTGACATGGTTTGAATTCAGACGCCATATAGTGTGGGAAAAGTATTCGAATATCTAAATACACTTGTATCACACCTTTACATGGGACACGTCGTTTGAGAAGAACAGCAACAAGTTTGGGAGTAAGCCCACTTTCTCCAGCAGAACTTGGGGCACCTAGTTGGATGTGCCCAACAGCAACAGTGACTGACTCGCACTTGTGGGTTCAGCCTCGCAAACATGTTCGCTTCGAGGCTGTCGCACTCACCACACGTGTTTGGCTGATAGTTTAGCGAGCATATTGCACATGACAGGTCGCTTTTGCTGCGTGTATATCTCAAACACGACGGAATATTAACGGCTCGCAGGATCTCAGACATCAAACGCTGCCTTCTGCGTGGCACCTTAAAAGCCTTCCCGCTCGAGCACACTCCAGCAAGAATACGGCACAGTGGCAAAGTTATTTCTGAAGCCTGAAAACTCCCGCAGCTGACGGGGAGGAGAATGAAGCGCAGAGCTGGAGGTAAGGGCAGAGGTACTCACCAGTCAGGTCGGCGCGGGAGTGAAGGGCGGACGGAGCGAGACGGAGAGACTGGAGAAGCTTCGATGCGCGCGAGCCTCCTCTCTGCTCCACACAGCAGCTGAAGGGAGAAGCTCAACAGCCAATGAGAGCAACACGCTGACAGCCTTGGCTCAGAAATGACAAGTCTGACGTCGACATGCGTACTCGGCTCACAACATTGGGAAATGAAACCTCAAGTTTGACAATTCCGCTTCATGTCCTGATGCTGCGTTTATAGGAAACTCGATCATCGTGTTCACACGTGTTAAAAACGCAGCAAAACGTTGCATTCACGCGTCAGGTTCGTAAAGAGAACGACAAAACTGTTTAGAGATGCTCAGACTATAATATCAGAGAACCTAAATTCAACGTCCACTTACTTCATTCATACCGATTCATAATTTCCGACACATCTTGAAGGTGCGCTTATTGGCAGCTTTCAAGATCTGTCAGGAAAAAAAAGGTTACAGTTCAAACTCTATGTTTTCCAAAAGATGCTTCGACATTTCGAATTTTGCATGAGCATTAATCTAAAGATTTCAAGTTCACAGTCGTCGTGGTCATAGTTTCTTTCAAACGTGGGATTCATAGAAGTTGCATGGCGCTTATTTAGTTTTGCCGAGTTTAGTGACGGCATCACGTCATGCTGCACGATGTATGAAAATCAAAACAATACCATAAATACGCTTCTGGCAACAATGAAAATGTTTTAATAAATACAGCTCGTTGACTCTCGGAATGCTTCGAGCTATAATGACGCATTTTAAATATCACATTTCTATTCACATGACACAAATCAGCGTTTGAATACAAACTTTGCTTCCTCATACTCACATAATCTTACTGAGATTCAAGCTAGAATAACTTTATTGTAAATAGATTTTAAATGCATTTCACCAGCTTTCCACTTTTGATGGTGTAATGTTGATGCAAAATGTCCCGCCACAATTTCACACACATTAACTTGTCAAACAAGTATTTAAATGCACCTTATTCGACAATATACCTGCATTCAGATTCTTAAATAAGCTACTTCAGCAGAGTCGATTCTTTCTCTTGATTCTTTGAATGGTCATTTAAATAATTTGTTTCATTTTTTATAGGACTCCATCTAGACTTATCTATAATTCAGAAATGTCTGAATAGGGGTAGGTGGGAGCGGCAGACTGGTGGGTGTTCCAAGGAAGGGGAACCCTGGGGAGCTGAGACACACAACCAGACTGTGACAAAAACAAGACACCGTGACCGCAGGACGGGCTTGTTGCCAGGCAAGAATTGGGCACCAACTGGAAACCAACAAGGCGATCAACCCGGGAGTGGGATCGGAGCAAAGTCATTTACCACACCACCTCTTACTTAAATGCAAGCTGTTCAAATTTATTTTGTCAAACCAATAAATTCAAACATTAAGAAGAGACTCCAAACAACAACAAAAGGGTACAAACTCTAGCAATTATTGAGACCTACATTTTTTTCCCAGAAAAAAAAAATGCGCACCATGCAAACTACTATACATTGCACTACAAACATAATAGTGAGCACCCAGAACCAGGACAACCAAAAAACACCTATAAAAATGTAACTATGTACATTCATGTGAATCCACAACTAAGGACAGAAGGGATGAAAATGTTTAAACGAGTGCAGCTGACCACAGTGATGTGATTTAACGACTTCACTGAAACACCCCGAATGAAAATAAACTCAGATTTCAAAATAGTCAGCTGACCAGCAATTTGGATACAAATGTTGCATTGGACTTATTATACTTAACTGTCAACATAAATGTGTGCCGTGCACATTTTTTTTTTCAGAAAGCATCACACAAAGCAAAAATAAATAACAAAATTATAAAAGGGTACAAATTTGATTTTTCAGAGGACAGCATGGGTTTAAAAGTACGTAAGTAAACAAACAAACAAAAAAAAGAAAATATATTTATTGCTTTGGTTTTTTTTTGGCTGTGACAATTCTTTACTCTTCCTTGGAAAGCTGGATAAAATCAGTCATGGTCCCTTCTGTCGGTGAGAGTGCTCGAACTTCTAGTTGTGAACAGGAGGGAAGTGCTAAAATGTTCCTTAAAATGTATTGCGAATGGATGTCAGCCACTGTGGAATCGGTTTGAAGGGTTGAGCTGGATTCAGCCTTAAAAGTAACGTAATTCTCCATTTTCTGAAAAGAGGGGGGGACAAAGTCACACGTGAGAGACAATTTGAAGATAAAGACGTATGTTAGAGAACAGGACAGAGATTTATGAGGTGAAGAGGCGAGTGAAGACAGGGAGGAGAACAGTAGTGAGCTCTTCCATGGTAGATGGTTTAGAGACTGTGACTTAGAGCTGCAACTCAAACAAGAAGCAGAGTTGAAGACCCTCAGGTTTTCATTGGGTGTGACTATTAGAAATGCATTAATCAGAGGGACAGCTAATGGAGAAAGGTTTGAAAACAAAGTAGTGAGGACAGAATCAGATGGTTTGGACACTTGAATAGGTGCGAGGGAACACGTTGGATGGAAGGAGGTAGAGAAGGAGTAGCAGAACCCCTGGTAGAAAGACTGCTGCGAGACGAAGAGCTAGTAGAAAAGGAAGCATAAGTCAAACATAGAGAAAGTATTAGAATAATAAGAGGAACATGAGGAATGAAAATAATTTAAACGTGAAACTCAATGCCACACAATCAGAAAATGAACATCTATAAAATCCATGAGTGAAACTGCTGAAACAACTTCAAGAAATGAATAATTATATTTAAGTTCAGTTTCACATTGAAATCACAGACTTCAATGATCAATATTTTTCATTTAATAACATCTAATCTAATCTTGTGTGTGTCTGATCCAGCCATATGAGTGACATTACATGCTAGTTTGACTTTTTTAGTACCATTGTTTATTTTATAGCATCAGATAAGCACTAGTTAAGAGACCAGAGGCCATTATCTTCCAATCTCAGCACCCAGGGTTGTCGTGCTGCAGTGTTTACCATTCAGGGTTCTCCGCAGCTGAGAACTCAGTGCCGTCACTAAGGTCTGAACCTCTGAGTCCACATAGGTCTGAAATGAAACAGAATGTCAAAAGAGCAGACGCTTTAAAAGAGAGCCGTGAGCTATGATGGGACTCACAAAGAATGACTGACATCTAGTGGTCTACGACACTATTACACATAATTACAACCAGATAAACAGTCACCTGAAAGGCTGGTGGTCTGTTGGCTGCGTAGTAGCCTGGATCCTGTGTGGGAGAGGACCACTAGTCAAAAATATAGTAATGCAGGCAGACGTGGGTGGGTTTGAAGCCAGAGTACAAACCTCCTGGAAATTCGGCGCTGGCACGTAGCCCACTGGAAACTGTGGTGTCATGTAGTCGCCATATTGGTATGCCTGGGAGGAAAACACATGTAAATAACGCTGCAGATGCAGCCCACTTTGGGCAACACATTGTTAATGGTGGAAAAGCTGCAACTTATGATACATATTTTACACATATTCTGGATTTTTTAAAAAAACTGTGGCAAGATCAACCAACGGTGTGGTGGAGAGCCAGTTATAAAAATAAATGTTGAATTTGAATTGTGCGATAAGCAAAAGTAAAATGAGGAACATCACTCCTCTTAATAACGAGGATAGCTATGCATTTTTTTGATACATAACACAAAGGCTAAGGAGTAGCAATAATTTATTGTTCATACATATTTGACATACTTAAGTGTCAGTACAAGTATCTTGTACTGTACTCAAGTGTAACCAGGGTAGGCCATTGAGCATCACGCATCTGTTGGAACCGGGACAGAATTTGAAATTGAAACCATTGAAATCTTGACGTTTCATTTCACTTAACCACACATTTGCCAACTTCTACTCACAGTAAATGCATGTCTCCACTGCATGACAAAGAGACAGCAGTGTGTCCTTTCTCCACATCACAAAATCTGTGCTTAAATACTAATTTAAAATGCAGAGATTGCTCAGTTCTGTGTGTCAGATGTCAGACACTGCAGAGTAAATCAGGGAAATCGTTTCATCTGCATGTATTTTGAGTGACAACTGATACAAAAGAATAAGCGTTTTATCACAGGACCAGCTCATGTCTGAGAATCTGTCAGCAGAGCTGTTATTGTGTTTCACTGTTGTGGTGATGATCAAAAAAACAGATTGACAAAATGACATCACAGCGATCGACAATGAATAATACCAGAAATACATGACATATTTAGACTATAGAGTGCACCGGCACTCACTAAATTTAAGAAGGAAAATAGATCTTGTTCATACATAAGCCGCACCAGTCTTTAAGCCATGGGTGCAGTGGTGCTGTCTGAGCTGTGGCCAGGTCAGTGGTGCATCAGCTTAAAAAGGATTTTCAAAACTAGTTTTGAAAACAGGGTCCAGCATCGAGAGTAAGGAAATAGTGGAAACATCTGCGTAACATGGAGCGTCTTGATTTATCCACACTGCTCACAACAAGTTGATCACAGTGAGAAAGATTACTCACAATCGAAACGCTTTTTATCAGTGACGTATAGATCCAGACATCAGAGATGATCAATGAATAGTCTGGTGATCGTCCAGTCCCGGACGGCTGCACTGCACTCCTCCACAGCACCAGTCTGCTGCACCTCCCGGCAGCACACCTCAGTGTTTAGGGAGTTTACAAAGTTTTTTTGAACGATGTGTCCGCCCAGACAGCGATCAGACCCTGTCTGGCATCTATCATATTTAAGTGGAGTCGCGCTATACTAGGGATGGGCGATATGGACAAAAAAAGTTATCACGATAACTGTTGTCATTTCAGCAATAACGATAATTATCACAATAAATACATTTTCATTCTATTCCATGTATTGGACACACTACATTCTCTCTTGAAACTGTTTTATGATGAAAATCACGAGTCATCAATCATGGAGTTTGTCTCTAACATAATTCATTGTTTCTTTAAATATAATAGTTAACTCAGTGTAGAGATGAGAAATGAAATGTTTCATGTCTCTCATAGAACCCAATCGTCTTATTTAGGGGTTAAATTGAGCTGTCTGTCAGCTGTATCTCAATAAATGATTTACGAATATTCTATTGTCGAAATCATGACGCAAACTATCAGTCCTTTGTCTTGTGTGATGAAAAGCATTTTCACAATTCTCTCTTCTGAAATGGTTGTTTTTCTTTGCCTTATTGAAGATTTCACAAATACTTTGAATGTTTTAGAATTTGTTGATGGTCCCTAACTGATGCCGGGTTGTAGCAATAGCGCTGCCTGAGAGAGTGTGCGCAATCAGTGAACTCTAATGGGAACGCAGAAGAGAAGGGCGCTGCCAATACCGGAGCGGAGCTCCATTCAATATCCAACTATTTTCACCACGGTGTTTCGCCGAGGCACCAGCGCAGCAGGAGACCTACATGTCTTGATATGAACCAAGGCAGAGGACCACGTCAGAGAACCTATGAGGACCACTCCATCTAACAAAATAAACACAGATCCAGAGACTCATAGTCGACCGATGTCATTATCAAAGGTTCCCTTTATTAAAAAAAGTTTAAAACTACAATTGTGAAGTCTACCATGCTCTCCACAGCTGTCACACGCTGGTGCCGGCTGTCAAATGGCGCAGAGCTGGAGAGCGCGGTGCGCCGCCACGGTCTCGTCATGTTCACGTGTGCAGGTCCAATGCAGCTAGTGTGTCACGTGTTTATCGAATTTATGAGATGCAGAACTGTCATTGTGGAGATTGTGTTTGACGGTATATTGTGTACGATAAGTTACCGCCCATCCCTACGCTGTACATGCAATTTCCGGCATCTAGCGCCGAGTCGCCTGAGGCGAGAAGCTCACCCCCTTTAAAGTGTTTCCCCAAGACAAGGTGCAGCTCTCCAGCCAGGATACAGTCCGCGGCCAAACCCCGACTCGCTTGTGTTCACGACTGACTTTTGAGCCGAACGCACTTTGTCTCAGTGTCTCACATCTTTTATTCACATTAAAGCCCTCAAAATGCGCTGTTTTCGACCGCATGCCCAAAGTTACGACACCACTGCCGGTCTCAGCGGCTGCTTCTTGAGTCCAGACCTCCAGGAAATCAACTCTGTTGCTGGAGCTGTCGACACGCAGGGTAAATAAAAAGCCACTGATTTGATCTCATTTCAGCCTGCAAAAATCCATATATTAGCCGCATGCTGACTAAGCCACAGTGCTCCATCTAATAAAAACAACTCTGACTCAGAGTCTCATTAGAAGCTACTAAAGTCATTAGTGTCTTGTATGAAATACACGCTAAATTAGGCAAAGGGGAGAGGAGACGGTGGTTCCTGTATGAACCATCAAAAAGACCCTACTCCTGCAGTGAAGCTAAAAAGATTTATAAAACCATCTGATTTGGTTCCTGCCACGGGAACACGTATTGATGTCGTCAAAGGAATAAAAAGTGCCAACATGCTGCTACAGATGCAGATATGATCTGTTCTATTGTTTGTTTTTAATATTCGGCACCAGATTACCCCATCCGTGAGAGCAGACAAACGTTTCTGTACATAGAGGATCAGACACTTGGCATCTGTGTTTATACAAGGTTTTCAAAGATTATGGTTTGATATTCATGTGCTTAAGTAAAAGGTTCACACAATAAAATTCTATTGGGAGAACCAGAAAAAGAACATACTGCCAGCTAGCTCATTCAAAACATGCTAACTTTCTATGACATTTCTCTTAAAAAGAATCAGAATCAATGCTCAAGCCCATCTTTCATTGAGGGGATAAAAATAAAAAAAACATGTATGGTTCCATTACTTACCACTTATAAAAACATTGTTACCTGATTGCAGAGCCCATCAACAACAGGGGGGTGTAGGGGCATTGGAGCTGGCATAGGGGGAGGGCACCAGGGCCAGTACACACATTGTGGTGTCCTGACCCAAAGCGATGAGCCCATAACATTAGAAGCCATGAATCTAGAAACTAAATGAAGGAATGAGATGGATGGACTATTTAAAGACATATTTCCCAACCCTGACTGAAAGTTGCTCACCATGTTGCCTTTTTTTCATGATGGCGGGACCCAATTTCAGTCGCCGGCCATTGAAGCGCATCTGCTGCTACAACATTGCGAGAAGATGTTCTGGTAAGATACCAATAGGGTTGCAACACATCTCTCCAGTAACTTAAATAAGTCAATCATAAATTACATATTTGGTGCTTCGAGTTATCATACAATGTGTGGGGAAAAAAGTGGGCCACCATCCAAGAGTGAAAGGTGAAAAAAAGACTACGGCCTCTAAAGGAGTAAAAGATCATAAGAAAATATCATGCAACTCAAGTTACTCTGAGCAACAGCTGCAGCCCTATTCAAGTATTCCGATTATTTAACTGATTATGTTGACAGCAGAAGTTAGACATAACTAAAAGTTACTCAAGTAACCTGTCGCAACCAACTTTTTTTCCACTTACTTCGACAATTGAATCAATGTTGACATCTTCTTCAAAGTACACAAATCCATACCTAGAAGAAACAAAATAAGAGTGGCTGATAGACCCCTACCAAGACCAAACCCCAACAAACACTCAGAACACAACACACCCTTTGCAGGATCCTCCAGAGTTTGTTATGATCTTTACATCTTTGATGGCGCCATACTGCTTGAAGAACTCCTTCACTTCTCGTTCATCCACCTTCGCATTTAAAAAAAAAAAAAAAAAAAAAAAAAAAAGAGAAAAAGGTCAAAATAGGCAACTACTTTAACCAAACCAGCAGTTAAATTTTGTTTGTTTTTTGGGACGGTAAAAAATGAACACATTGATAATCAAAACTGGAAATAAAAGGTGTGAAAAGTTAAAACTAGAATTGATTACGAGCAGTTTATACATAATATTTATTAGCAGATATATTTATTTAAGGATATTTAACATCAGAAACGAACAGAAGGTTTTAAAGAAATGCAAGCTACAGGGGTTGGACAAAATAATGGAAACACCTTAAAGCTTTTTTAGGTGTTTCCATTATTTCGTCCAACCCCTGTATGTGAAGGGATGTGTTCAGATGACAGACTATCACAGGTGTTTTGTATAAAATGAGAAGAAAACAACTAAATTACACCCTGAGAAACAAACTGTAATTTCACTGAAAAAGATCATTACATTAACAAGTCAGGAAAATGAAGTCTTACCTCAATGCCTAGGCCGCCAACAAAGATGGCATTGGGAGTGATCTTCCCCTCTGGCAGGATGAAACCATTGGGCAACTCCTTTGAGGGGTACTGGTGACTGTTTTGCAAAACATGATAGTCCTAAAAGAAAAAAAGTAGAATTGTGAAAGTCATGGTGAGGGGAAAAAAAAAAATCATATGGGACTCAAGCCACTAGTTTGTCATACATCATTGAGAAACTGTAAAGCATTTATTTGAATGCACAACTAGTGAATGTCACTTTGCATTACACTAAACATGGGTTGAAAACAGACATTAATAGGCGAATGAACTTTTTATTTACAGTAATTTCTGAACAAAGTATACAATCTTTATGAAGAAATGTGAATATCGTTCATTTTCTTTGACTCATGGAGTCATTTTGTAAGCCATCAGAAATGGCAAGAAATACCGAAGAACCAAAGAAATTAAGGATACAGAACAAATACACAACAAAGCATCAGCATAAAAAAAATAATAAAAAAATCGTATCTCTGTAGACAAGAATGACGACCCAGTACGTCAGTAGGGACTGTTGAATTCACGGCACAACAGTGAAAAGGGCGGCGAAGAATGGTTAGTTTATAAAATGTCGCCGCTCAAACTGATATTTCACCACTAGCTAACGATACAATCGGTGCCGTGTTATTTTGGCGCACAGAATCACTTCAACTCATTTAACAAAACTGCATTACTTGTTCTACGTTGTCATGAGATGAAGAAAACGAAACCATGATGGACAGCTTGGGTTTGACGACTCTAAATAAAAACCTTTCGGCGCGAAGAGTTCGAGCTAGCACAAGCATGTCCGACACGTCACGTAAGAAGGACAGAAGACGCCGCTCCACATTTTTATTCAGTGAAGTTGAGCATACGGGCGAATGACAAAATCCACGTTTGAATCCAAAACTTACCATTTTAGCGGTGACTTTTCAGAATTATGTAAATGCGCAGCACGTTTCACCTCGGCGACAGCAACTATTAACATTGGAATCGGACACGCCCCCTCTGATGACGTGACACGCGACCTATCAGAGGTGAGTGAATTAACGCCGTGGATTTGCAGCGCGCGAGCCTCCCATTTGCTTCAAGTGTTTTCGTGTTTTAATTGAACCAATAACCTGTTTCATTTTTATTATTATTGTTATTATATGGAGCAGAGACATCGTCTTATCTCAAGCCCCTTTTCCCGTTACAGGTTGTAGAACCCGGTATGGACTGGTTGCCCCCCCCATTTTGTTATCCATTTAAACTGGTCCAATATGCAAAGTGGGACCGGAAGAGGCGGGGCCAGTTGTGACAGGTGCAGTTACTATACAACGGTTCAGTGGAGACATGATCGACAATATGGAAAATATGATAGGAAGTTAGAAATGTTTTGAGTTCATGAGATGATTGTTTGTTAATGATATCAATCTTTATTCCTTCTAGAGTAACATTGTTAGTGACATCACTGTGGCCTGAAATGCAGTTGCAGCGGGAAACAGAATGTATTCACCAATAACAGAATGTGTTCCTGCGCGTGTGTGTTTATGAGCCAGTCTTACCTTGGCAGGGCCCCATCCACAACAACCTTGTTGTAACCATCCTGCCGCACTATGATCAGCCACGGAACAATATACCTGCTCTGAAAAGTCCACTCACATTGTTATGGTGCCAAAGAAGAGCAACCCTAACAACTTAGGGTTGGTGGCACAGGCAACTCCGGTTCTGTAGAATGTTAGACCAGGGATTTTTGATTTTATGGACCTGCCGAAATCTGCTACCTGAGAAGCTTTGTTCATGCTCTCCAACTTCTCCAGAACATTCAGCACCACCCAACTAACACTGTTGAGGGTTGACATGTTCACATGATGGTTTTGCTGGACTGTGGCATGGGAGACCTCCAGCTCCCTTCACCAGACATGGGCAGGAGATGGTCATTGTGGAATGTTGCGACAAGAAGACGTAATCCAGATCCTTCAAAAAGATTTCCTCCGATCTGAGTTACACCGAACTGTCGTTGCCAGCACACAGAGATGGTAAAGCTGGAGAAGGGCCATGAAGGCTGTAGAGACCCACAGGCTGAATCAGCTGGTGAAAAAGGTGACCATCCCTGGTTCCTCAATGACACCTTCAGTGAGTGACTAGTGTGTGGCTGGTCTAAAGTTCATACTATTGTAATCATCACTAAGAATATGAGTCTCCTTCTAACAAACATTTTTAGAACAAAGATATGATGTAGATTAGACTCAACTGGTGAGATTGATTCAACTGTGACTTGGTGTTTATTACACTGCCACCTTGTGGATTTTCAGTGGGCTGAGTGGTTTATACACTGGCGTGTTCTCACATCTGACGCTAGATGTCAGTAGATCACCGACAGACTCCAAGCAGAGGAGTTTACCTTTGAATTTCATCGCTTTACCGCTTGTGATGCAATGATAATTCTTACTATGCCTCGATATACTTGTGATGACGAGTTTGTCTCAATAGAAAGGAAAAGTTCGGCGACGGTAATGGACATGGTTTAGGAATATGGAGCAGAATTAAGGGACATGTTGGTGATGGATGCATCATGTGCTGTAAAAGGAGAAGAGGAAGATCTAGTAAATGAGGACATTATGAGGACAGGTTAGAGTGGAGGCCGAGTTTCTGTGGCAACCACTGATGGGAAAATGTCAAATGCAGGTGAAGTATATTTAGAAAAAACAAGGGCACATAATAATATTGTAAACAATCTACACAACATACTGTTTTCATATTATATCCAATATGAAATTACATGTCTGACTATTCTTATAAAACATGAAGAGTCATAGACAGCTCCAGTCTTGCAATAGTCTCATCTAATGACTTATTTAATTTTGACTTATGAGCCTTTTATTGTGCATGACTACTCACAAGGAAAAATATTAATAATATATAGAAATATTTACAGTTCTGAGCATGTTTTTGCTGTGGACAATTGGATTCCTGCCACGCTGAGGGTCAGACAGGTCAAGGTGAATCCCAAATTGATTGGATTTTCTTTAATGACGCCCAGACGTCATTCAGACAGTAATATTTGTTTGTCTGGAAAGGATGGTTCTTTGGCGTTCATCCCTGTGCTGCATCACCATCATAAAAATCCTTGAGCAAAAAGCATTGCTTTGTTTCATTATAAATCTGGGAAGGACTGGAAAATAACTGCTAGAACATAATTTAAATATGGAAAAAAAAAAAAACCCCAAGGTTGCCAAGTCAATAAATCTGTCTGAGTTGCAGTTTTATTTTAAATGTTGAAGCGCTGTTGATATATATATATATATATATATATATATATATATATATATATATATATATATATATATATATATATATATATATATATATATATATATATATATATATATATATATATATATATATATATATGAAAGAAATAAAATATTTGATAGTAAAATATGCATATTATTGCTTGATGGTATGAGGACACTGACTTTTAGATAATTGGATAATTTTATTCTTATGTATTATCCACTATTTAAGAATTATTTGTATCTCTTCCTAATGTCATCAAATTCATTACTGTACTTGAAGAATTCGTGATCAAATGAACCATGAATGGACCATGCTCTGAAACACATGGAGTAAATGTTCGTCCTGCACTCACGATACTTTCACACAATGCATTGTCTTATTATGATAAATGTTTCCCATGCAGGATTTACTGTTGGACTGGTTGATATCAGCGTCCCTAAATCAATGTTTTTTCCTTATGATGAATCGATTTCAATATTAAACAGGATATTATTTCATGGTAAAATATACTATACAAGACTGTGCATGTAACTTTCAATAAAACAAGGTATCATTGCGGAAAACCTCTTTAATGGGCATGTAATGAATGAAGTTCAAGCTGGGCGATAGAAAATGTAAAATATGTGGGAGTAAATGTTATAAACAACTATTCATTTATTTATTTTTTGTCCATCCTGGCAGTCATTTTCCATAATGAATTCGAAAAATACTGTTTACTTCTTTAGACTTTATAGATACAGCTATCGAAGGTGAATAACAGTGTGAAAAAACGACCTTCAGTCGCGGATGAAGACTTCATTTGTCTACTGCAGCTGACAAGAGGCACCAGCGACAGCACAGGAAACGCTCTTCAACGGTGCCCTGAACGCATCACCACGTCCAGATGTGAGGACTGGAGGTGTGTCGCTTCCAGCTGCCTCTCAGCTGTTCCTCGTCCTGTCTGCCACCCCTGCGTGAGAGAGTGTGACGGACGGAGACCGAGAGAGAGAAGTTTTATTCGCTCCCGTCGTTGCGTGGTCGCCGGTTCTTCGTGTCACATGATGGCGGGCTTTTCTCCGTGTGCAAGCGGGGAGACAGGTCGCTGTCGGAGCCTGTGAGCGGCCACACTACTACTCCAGCTCCCGAGCGCGTCAGCATGGCTGAATTCGGCGAGAAAAGAGCCGCTGGTCCACCGGTTGCTTCGTGCGGTAGAAGGGGAATGAGCCAGGAGGTGAACCGAGCGGAGCCGGTGTCAAACGGCAGCTGCACCGCCGCGGACACCGGGAGAAGGAGGACCGTACAAGCCGGCTGCGACTCGCCGACCTGGGACTCGCCGACCAAACAGATCCCTCGACGGAGCAGTCTGATCAAGGTAGGCCAGCACTCCCCTCCATCAACCTTCCAGTCTGAAACGATTGGCAGTGAGCCACCACCTTACATTACACAAAGACTTTTTTTGTTTTTTTGGTATTTCATAGTAAAGTTTGGAAACTTGAAATGGTATTCGGGGGCACTTGCACCTGTTGTAGCCTACCTTGCTTTGTTTGAACGAAAATATCTCAACACCTTTGATTCTCAGAAGACAGAAATATAATACACATTTCAAGACCAAACTTAAATGTGAACCAACTTTGATAAACTGGTATTTTAATGTCTTGACAACATTACCATTAAGTGAGACACTTTGCTGCGTCTGTAACCAGATGGAATGACCAGGATTTTCTGATAACTGTCCATTAAAACCTGTAGACTGGCATCTTCCATTTGCATCTTTAAGAAACCCAAGTGTCCTTTTAGAGCCTTGCAGTTTGTGAAAGATTATAACACGACTCATTCCCAGGTACTGTCATTGCTGGGACATAGCAGCGACAGTTGGTTGCTCCTACGAAAGGAAAGCTTTAAACGCTTAGGACCAGTGGTCAATTTGCTCACAAAGATTTCCATAAGCGACGCCAGTCACCATAATGTTTGGACACTGAGAACTACCATCAGTCTTGCTCTTACTTGCTGGAAATTGACATATTATTACCCAACACTTTTGGGTGTGTTTCTTGTATAATCCTTGTTGTATAATAATAATGCATGTCTATGTACATTTTTCAACAGTGAGTTTAAGATGATGCCCATCAATAACACAGTGAGTTAAGTGTCCTGAAGCTTTTGTAAAGCTCCCTGTGCAGAATGCTTACTCACATCATCATCTCAGATTCTGTCGAAACAGCAAGATCCAAGTTGTGAAAAGAAGGAGCCCCGACATGCAAAGTCACATCTCCGCCAGCTGCACATGCCTGTGCATCAGAGCATTCTTTTCCCATCATGTGTCACTCAGTGCTGATCGTGCTGGCAAGTATTTATTCCTGCCACACACCGGCTGGCACTTATTAGCACTCCATCAGAGAGAGATGAGAAGAAGAGCAGAGGAACGACCTGCTGTAGTTGATGATTAGACTTTCAAACTGCACTGGTGCCAGCTCAGAATATTAAGTTTCCTTGCTATTTGAATGTTAGATGTGCAGTTTAGGTCACATTTAGTGATTTTGAATAGGTCTATCTAAGCTAGAAGTGTCAAGTGTGGATCGAAAATACAGTTTAAATTTCCCAGTATTACAGTACACTGTCTGGGCTGCTACTAATGTTGTTGTCAGGACCGTGCCAGGCTCAGAGACCAGAACCAAACTAATAAAGAGGCATTAGTCATACAGGCACACATTTATTTCTTACAGCAAACGAAACTGTAGTAATTTTTTTATTAATAAATAAAGAACTGAAACGCTTTCATTAGAAGCAAACTATTCATTTGTTGTGTATTCAGTTTGGTGTTGGTCTTTGTCTCGCCTCCAGTCTGGACTCTGTACAACACTTGAGTACAACACTAGCTGCAACTAACATCTATTTTGATAGTCGATAAGTCACAAGACTATATTATCAATTAGTTGACTAGTTGGTATATGACATACTGTATGTGTTTGGCTTGGCTAAAATACCAACATGTGTAATTTTAATGCAGTAAATGGTCATTAATAATAAATAGTTAAATGATGTTTTGGAACTTTCTATTTGAATTTTAATTGCTGAAAATGTGATTTGAAAGGTGCATTTGGCAAACTTTGCATTTCACTTCAGTTTTTGATGTGCCCGTTGTGCATTGTGCTATACCTTTGATGTTTGTTGTCATGATGGTGCCGGAGCGTCAGCCATTTCTCCTCTTGTGCTCAGTTGTGCACACAAAGATATCAATTCTTGAAGGTGTTGTCAACTAAGTGATGTCAAGTTTGTCGACTACTGTAGTCATTGCAGCCCTGAGACTGATCATTATGTTTCAGCAGGAGTATAGATTTGATTTATACCTTTGACTTTGATAAAGCTGTTGTAGATGCTGCAACTGTTGTGGCACATACAGTTATTGGACATAGGCGACTTTGACATACCCAATGCAGAAGCATTGCTAAATAAAACACCAGGAATGTGTATAGTGTAATAATAATTTCAAGAGACCTTTGGAAGAAAATGGAAGTCAGTCAAATGAAAGTGTATCGGCTTGACTCACCCAGCAAGCATTGCTTCTGATGATTCTTATGTGCACTGTGAAAACTGGGGCTGGGTATTTCCAACAACCTCAACATACGACACTGTACGTATCAACGATACGATATTTACTACGATGCATTTGAACCCGATGACAGGTTCACTGCGATATCGGTTTGGTCCGTATTGGAACATTTTTCACTTACCTGTACACATCGCTATCATCATATACAGGGGTTGGACAAAATAATGGAAACACCTTTAAGCTTTTTTAGCTTTAAGGTGTTTCCATTATCACAAATGCAAGTGAAATCTACTGTTATTCTTAATTTTTGTCTTCATCAGTGATAGATTTCTACATTTCTCCCTTAATCTGTTGGCTCGTCCCCTGACTGCATTGCATTGTGTTCGTAAGCGTTATTGAACCGTTCTTTCAAGTCAGTCAACATTTCTCTGTTCAACTTAAGCAGTAAAATGTAGCAATAACAATGTAGACTATCTATTTTTTCTCATGGAAGGTTTGCCAACAAATTACTGTCTCCACAATATACCAAAGCCAAATCTGTTGAATAAATATCGGCCCAGAATATCGGCCTAATATTAGTTTTCAGCTTTTCTAAGCCACCAGATATCGACGTCAATAATGGTCCTAAAAAAAGCATATTGGTGGACCCCTAATCCAGATATATAGCCTTCAAGGTGATACGCATCCCAGTATTTCACATTATTAAACGTACATTTTTAAGAAAATAGCCATGTATACCCAAAAGATAGTGTCATTGTACTGGATAAACACAGAACGCAAAATGTGCAAGGAGCAACCTTCAGACATGCTCTGGGAAACTTGTGGGATATCGATTCTAATGCCTTTGTATCGGTGCATGTATTGTAAAGAGGCCTGTTATATAATCCTGCTATCCCCTATTTTAAAGACATCCTTTCAAAGACATCCTTAGTGCATGCACATATTTGTTTTGTGTAAATTGGTATACATAATTTTTATGAAAATATTTTACTTTGACTAACGTGTTTGAATTTTTGACCGACAATCAAGTTTGAGTCTGATATATAAGACAGAATGAACAGTGTATTGATTGGTGGTTTATAAACAAGAGAAGATTCTTTTTTACGCAGGAAAAGGCTTGTGACCCGCTCTTTGTGACTTCGCAACCCAGTTTTGAACCCAACCCACTAGTTGAGAGGCATTGTTTTGAAACAATCCCTTTATGTTTTGATCCTTTTGAAAGATACAGGTCACGCCCTCAAACCTGCCATTCATGTGCATCGCTTTTTTTTTGTGTATAAATCAACATTTAAAATTTCAGCATTCAAAACTAGCACTCATCCGATTTCGTTGTCAGCTGGAGCACAGACACGAGAAAAGCTTCACCAAAGCTGCTGCATGTAACGGCATGATCCTCTTAACGCCAAACCGTCTTTGTATTTTTGTGTGTGTTAGACTTCATCTCCTCAAGTCAGGAAAGAAGCCAGTTGGCCAATTTCCTTGCACGGTTCATGTTGCAATATTGCGATTAAGTCATGAGATTGTTGCTGACACTCTCAGAAGCTCCTCACGTTCACTGGAACACAAACAAATGTTTCTCGCCTCCTCGCCCACACATGTACACACACGCACTGGCGTACATGTGCCAGCACACGCATCGGCTGGCTGTGCTTGTCATTTTTCACTCAGACCAAGGTCGAAAAATAAAAAAGATGTACTTTTGTTTCATGCTGGGAAGCATCATTAAATATGTACTAATTCTGTCAACTGTTTCGAAGCTCCAGAGGTTCATCCGCTCATTGAAGCTCTCTGTGTGATTGTGCTATTGTGCACTAAATTTTCTACACTTTCTTTGAGATCTTAGACTTTTTGACCTTTGACCTGTCAATCTTTTTGAACGGGAAAATGCAGATTTATTAATGTTGTGTGTGCGATCAGATTTGTGCAAACATGGCTGCTCTGAC
This sequence comes from Synchiropus splendidus, assembly GCF_027744825.2. Taxonomy (NCBI): domain Eukaryota; kingdom Metazoa; phylum Chordata; class Actinopteri; order Syngnathiformes; family Callionymidae; genus Synchiropus; species Synchiropus splendidus. The sequence continues at coordinate 9,995,607 of NC_071337.1, forward strand.
TGTCGTGAGATGATTGATGACTTTTTTTTTTTTTTTAGTATAGCATAGTATTGATACTACAATGCACCCGCAGCACTCTACCACTGCTGTTTGAAAAACAATCCAATTTACATTTTGATTTCTGAATCTGAAGAACATTAACAGTGTTGAAGCACAGTTCATCTGAGAGTATCTAGTACCCATGACTTATATTTGGGCTATATATTTTACATTTATTTGAATGGTTGTCTTAATAATTATCTTTTTTTTCACAGTGTTGTTCCTTTTCATCATTTTCTGACTATTTCATTAGTTTTATTTAATTGATTTATTTATCTGGGGTTCAGTTTTTCATGCTATTAAGATTGTTTTTATGCAATTGCAAATTATTATTTTTATCTCAATTAATCCTGCTAAGGCTGACTTCACTGGTGATTCTAAATGTAATTTAAATTTAAATTTAAATTTAATGGAATATTTTATTGACACAAGAGGGACCATTAATGCTGCTTACAGTATTATGCTTTTAGCATGTTTTTGAAACTTTTCAGCACCTCTGAGGTTATTCTAAAGTACCTGTCATGTTGGGTTGTTGAAGTAAACACGTGCATGAGGAAAGCATTAATGGCCACTCTTCCTTTAAGATACGTTTAGAACAAATACAAAATGTGTGATTAATTTACCATTATTGGTGAGTTATCTCATCTTTAGCGGGATTAATTGAGATTAAAAAAAAAAAAAAACGTCTATTGACAGCGCTACTCCAATGTCTTCCTGGCTATCGACTTGCAGTTTTGGTGTCATGACTGACCTATTACAGTTCTGCTCCAATGACTGACTACTGATGACATCACATAACAATATTAATTTATGTAATGTATTTTGAAATAGTGCAGAACTATCTATCTATAACTAAAAATTTGCGTCCGCATTCACTCATATGCTTCCTGTGAGTAATAATGTTTCAAAGGACGTTCAGTGTGTAAAGCACCACCCATCCGTCTTAGAGATGAACCAAAGTTTACACCACTTGAAATGTCTCTTTATCGGATGTCCATCACATTGCCAACATATGACCGGTCATGTAGCCTGTTGTCATCATCAGTAGTCGCCCCAAGTCGATCTGACAGCGGATGTAGAACTCACTCCGGAGGACTGTCACTCTGTGGCGCGTAATGTCACACTTGAACTGCACGTGTGGCGGCGCTGTGGACGTTCACTGACAGTTATAGTGTCACACAACGTTTGTCGTCAATCAGTGTTGTGCCAATGATCAGGTGAGTGTGTCCTGCGCGTGTGTGTACCTGCATGCCTCTGCTGCAGTTGTGTACCTTAAGCTTTATTTCACCAGTATTCGGACTGCTCCAGCGTTTCAAAGAGATGTAGAATCATTGGCAGGGAGATAACCATCAGGTGCTCTCTATCTCTCTGCGCAGACACACACACGAACCCACACAAATTCAAACACATCTCACCCTAAAGGCAAGAAAATCAGTATTCAGGCCGTGGAATACTTACATAAAGAATCTTTGAGCAGATTTTCTCTGAACTGATAATGGAAACAATGAAGTTGACCTCTGAATAGAACATGAAATTGTCTCGAACTGACGATTCAAATTGGCATCTACATGCATTTTTTAAAGATTTGCTTGATGTGCTACAGTTTGAGCAACATAAAAACCTGAACTTGATCATCATCTCCATGTGCTGCTCAACGGGTTCAATGTTCCTACAAGGCACTAAAGAGTGAGTCAACTCTGATCTCAGATTAGAAAAGGAGGAGCAGTCATAGCACTACCAGCTCAAAAACATCATGTTGAAAACTGAGGTGAAGACCAAGTCTGGTTTCATACTTTCATCTCACTTAGAAATGACCTTCTCTGACCTCTTCATTCTACGATGAAACACCTTTAACTGAAGTGGAACTTAATGGTGCTTCTGATGATTGATCTGTCATTGTGATTTAAGATTCCCTTTTGTCTTATTTTGAAGTTGTGTCTGTTGGTTTAAATAATGTAGCTCCTCTACCTCTGTTCTTTCAAGTATTGACTCTTTTATCTCTGTTTTTTTCTTTATACTTACGTGCTCCCTGCAACTACCCACTTCTTTCAATGTTTCCGCTGTATGCAGTTTATAGATGTTCTTTTTGTATTATGAGAGCAACTCTTACCTGAAAATAATCCTTCATGATAAAACATTGTGAAAGTATGTGTAGTCACCTCTATGTGTTTTTTTCTTAAATTCCATAAGGGCTTAAGCTTTTTTATTTTTATGTATTTATTTTCTGTTCTTTCTAATCTGCACTCTTTTAGTATGCGGATGAAATGTATATTTTGCACTGCTGCAACGCACACACACACACACACACACAGGTTTGTCGTATGGGGTCCACTCATTAACATAATGCCCCACAAGGAGGTGTTTTCCCCAAAACTCGTCCTCACTATGATAGATTTATGCTTAAACACACTCACAGCTTTGTTATACCATTTTTGTGGGGTCCACCCACTCTCATAATTCTTTACCCAGCCATTGACTCTTAACCATCCAAATGTAGTGGGTAACCTTAACCAGGACTCCAACAAGAACCAAACCTAAACTTTAAATATAATAAACTACTTTTATTGATGTTTCAAGCCTCTAAATCTTGTGAGGACTGGCTCAAAAAGAAGAATGTCCTTTTAAGAAAGTGGATTGTCAAGACTTGATAGTACACTTGAAGTATGGCAAAACACGCACACACACACACACACACACATACTTCTTCTTCTTCTTTTTTTATTACCTCTACTTTAAACTGGCTTTGGTGAAAGTTTCATTTTAATCCCAAGTGAAAAATTTTCCACTCCATAAACATTACAGCATCTTTTATGCTCACTATTGATCATTTCACCTGGACTATTATAAAGTGGAAAGGGTGTTTACTGTTGGACTTAATCCCTAGTTAAAAACTGAAATGTTTTGTGGACAGCAAAGGGCACCTGCTTTGGATTTCAAGAAACAAATATAGCAAAACAAATAGGGGCCTCATCTTTGTTGTAGGAGTCTGAAACATCCCATTTAGAGTGAGATTTGTTTCTCTGATATGTGGTGAAGTGCATTGCAATGAGCATTACTTCTGGGATCAGTGTCGTGCCAAAGCACCACACAAGAGATCCCTGCAGGGTTTCAGAATCGAACCAGCAACAAGCTGGCACAAGCACCAACACTATCGACAAAGTTATGCAGCTCACAGTTCTCACTAAGCTCTAACAATGTGTCCGTAATAGGATCGGAAAACAAGGAGTTTCTCTTAAATGTTCTTTTTTTTGGCTCATAACAGCACCAAAGAAGTCTCCCAGAGGGTGTTGTCGTGCTCAAGCCTGAATGTTGTGACCTCTGAAAAGCAGTCTGATTTAAAATGAACACTGATTTCTGGTTAAAAAAAAACAAACTCTGAAGCTCCGGTGTGACGAGGCTGTTGAATAGAGCAGGGATGGGAGCTATAGGAAACCACCTTCGATGACATCAGTGAGCAGGCTGTACCCATGGACCCACGTAATTGTGCGTTGGTGAAAAATCACCCCATGTCAGTGTTCTAGGGTTGAAAATGAGTTTCAAGTCAGCTTATAACAGCGGGGACGTCAATACATAGAGTATATAGGATGATGAAGTAGCGGCAGAGTAATGGTTACCGCTGCAGCCTCACATCTAAACCCCAGCTTGAGGCGATCTGCTTTAGAAGGTTTGCTCCGGACACACAGGTTTCCTTGCAAAAGCATGCAGAGGTGAATTACTTACTCTGTTTATACTGTATGTGCTGCACGATGGACAGATTCAGTGGTTAGTAAAATGAGCACGATGTCTCGCTTTACAGGAAGGTTTGCTTAGTGGAAACTCTGAACCTTTATTTTTTGTTAGTGCTTGTGTTGCGTACCTTTATTAATTTGGAGGCAGACGCATTAGTCAGAGCCGTCAACACACAGCTGGAAGGGCTGAATAGTCCTGAGCCCACTGTTCAGTTTAGATCATCATCATCCTCCGTCAGTCACATACAGGGGCTATAACCATGGAAACAACAACTAGGCGTTTTGAAACCGTACAGGTGACAGCGGCTCTTGTATTTTCTTTGAACTGAAATGTAACTGGAGAGATATAGAATGTGAAGCTAGACATCTGTCAACCGTGTATTTAGCACTCATGGAAACACTTCAAAGATGTGAGTTTGAAAAAAGTCGCCGGCTGCAAATTGTTTCCTGCAGAGGTTCTGTGAATAGTCACCACAGTCTCTATTGTGCGTGATTCCTGCACATAGGTGCTGCGGTGCCGTGACTCAACCACATGCACTTCCTCAGGCTTGTGTACCTCTCATGTATTTTCCTCTGCTGCAGTCATTTGAGCGTGTGGGCCAACTTGACTGAACTGTAGCTTGGGGAGTAACACATGCATGTGTTGAAGGAGCTAGTCGAAGTTATAGGTTGAATTCCTTTCCTCCATTCTGATCTCTGACCTCACTCGCCATTCATTGTGACCGGTGGGTAAAGGTTACAATTCCTGTCCTTGGTTTGACACATTACAACTGAAAGTTGTGTACAATACATGGAACTGTACTGGCAAAGGCGTCCGACTATGTTCGCCAGAAGTGACGTCAAATGACTAGGAGTGATTCATCTTTTATCAAAGAATTATATGATGAAGCATATGAATTTGTTAAGGTGTACTGTATGTTTAAAGGACCTTTACAAAGTTGGCCCATAGACAACAATGCTGTGCCTCCAAAGAACCTTGTTTCAATTTTAAATGCATTGTTTCTTGATGTTTTGGCCTGTGGCGTTCCACTGGGTTCTATTTTAGGTACTATCTTATTTTCCATCTGCATGTCACCTCTTCAAATCAAATCATCAAGCGCTACAACATATCCTTCCACTGCTATGCAGGCCACACACTGTTAAAGGACTCTCAAGGCTGTTCTAGCATGTCTTGATGATGTCACCGGTTTGTGGCACAGCATTTCCTTCAGCTCAACCAAGTCTTTCTCTCACCAAACTCATCTAGCTTCCCTGATAGCAATCTCAATCCCTTGTTCAAAAATATTGTATATCTCCTAACACTTGACTCTTAGCTTTCATGTGAGCCTCACGTAAAAAAAATACTTCTGTCCCTGGAGTGAAAAAGATAGCTGAATGCCGACTGTGAAAAACATGGACATGAGTTACTGTCATATTCTCCTGCCTGGACAGTACAGTAACTGTCATCCTCACTGGCATCGACAAGGAATCTCGATCATGCCTCCAAATGGTCCAGAATTACAAGCAACAAGGCTCCTTACTGGTTATATAGCTTCACTGCACTGGCTCCATGTCCTCTTGAGAATCAAGTAAGATTTTCTGGATAACTTTCTAAGTCCAGAAATGGAGACCCCCCTACGAGCCAGGAAGAAGCCTCTGATCCTCTGGTGTATCCTAGCTAGTTGCCCCAAAGTGAAGTCTTCAATCTTGGGATGACAACCTTCTCTGTCATGGCACTTGCATTTATGTTATATGGCTCTGTTTTCCTACTTTCCTCTGCTGTCACTGATATGTTAACCTCATCCATGTCTGATAGATGTATATACACATGTGCATGCATAGAGGTCTTCTTGCTTATTCACTATCTAGTCTGTAAACCACTTGTGATCACAGTTGCTACGGGATTGTATGGTGGAATTCAATGAGCAGACCCTCAGCCTTCATCCTGTCACATGAAATGGTCGTGTGTGCTTTTGCAGACAGTTATATCCTTGGATGAATAGTTACATCAACAATCCAAGATCAGAGTTTTGCACCAGAGGGGCCACGTGCTGACTGTTGAGTGCTTCTGTTGGACTCTTGGGTATGAGTATCAGAAATTGTCTAGTGCTGAACAGAACTGTTTGTTGCACTACGACTACCCTTATATAAATATAGTGCCGTTGAAGTCTCATTAAATGGGCCCTCTTATGGATTTCCATGTTTTTATAGTTATCTGCAGTGTTAGGAAGAGGAAACATCCTGTTAACATGTACTGAAGTGTGAAAGAGTGATGTTCATCTGTTTCCAAGTCATTAACTTTAACCTTTTGTGGACATATTTCACTTGGTCATTCGTCCTGATGTCACAAACGTTTTATGAACCCCAAAAGGATTATGGGATCGATGATGCGCTGCACTGGATAAACAACAGCAGCGACCGACTGGAGCGACTTTGTAAAGACGATTGTCTTGAATGTTTGAATGAGGAAGAAAGTGTCGGGGTGGATATGTCTTTGCTAAGGACCACGCTAAGAAGGCTCCATGGATTTAGTTCATTTTTGAACCCAGAGCAAAGGCAACTGGTTACAAGCCTCTAATGTCTTGCCAAGATGGCTCGAGCACAGAGCATCATCCAGTTTTGCAGCCCTCATGGTTTATGGTTTCGATTTAAATCGTATGTTTCGCGCAAGGTTACCAATTTGTGAACTTTAACTTAATAGAACTATAAATTTTACAAACATTTCAAATTTTATTTTGATGCCACCACACTATCCTTGTGAGATTTGGTAACCGAACAAAAAAAAAAGGCTCCTTTATTGTATAAGCCCTTTCTCCATTTCAGTCTTAGAACCAGGGGATCAAAATCCGGGATCAGTGAAAATGTGAAATGAGACAAATGGCTATTTTTTTCTGTACAACACATAATAAGGATACACTAGAAGATGGATGGCGAACGGTTTGGTTTACCCTTGAACCTTAAATCAGAGGGTGGAGAGTGAAGTCAATCACAGAATGCCTAGCTAATCCAACGGTTGGAACAGATTTAAGGCTTTATTGCTTGAACCAGGGAACATCTTCCTGTCGGCTTTAGCACTTACCCCTGTCCTGTCCTGGCAGAATGATATGTTTCCTCTCTTTGAAAATGGCATTGATTTGACCCATAACAAATGGTCTGTTTAATTATTTTTTGGCCATTCTGAAATTGAAAGCAACATTGTGCTCTACATTCAATTTTGTCAACTTGGCATATGTTTTGAAGTGTGCCTCAAGAGTCCATGTATACATCCTTAGGAGCCTCAATTCAGAACTGTGACTTTTCTGAGAAGCCAGTGTTGGAGGTTGCATAGCTGAGCATGAAGTAAACAGATGCTGTGTCATTGTTGCCAGAGGCAGCAGCAATGTTCAGCTTTGTGATGTTGTTTTCATTATGACATTTTCTCGGGGCGCTCACGGTGAGATTTTTGTGTGTTTTCAATTGACAACGCGCACCAGCCACCAGCACAAAGGCTTTAAGAGTGGTGATCGTTGCAGATCTGCCGCACAGCTCTTAGCTTTTGCTGTAATATCTGGCACCTTAGAATTTAGATAACTCTCCTTCCTATCCGGAATAAAAGCTTCATATGTCCTTGATCGTTGATGTTGTTGCTGTCAAACAAACACTCCTTGGCAACCATTTAACGGCCTCACTATCATAATTTATGCAGAATTTTGTATTCAGTCTAAATACTAAAGCACTTGTCAGTGCTGTACTTAATCTTCCACTGCAGGGGGCAACAGTGAGAAATCCCTCCCGTCAACCAGTAGAAGAAGACAGCTTGCAATCAAAGCAGCCATCACGAACAAATGCTCTAAAGATAAGCAAAGTAGATATATAAAATTGCAGTCAGCAAAATATGCAGTTAATCTTCTCACTTTGGCGATTGGCACTTATATGTTTATTTGAACCATTGTTCAGTGCACTGTGAAAATCAAACATCAATTAAAAGACGAGTTCAGCGATTGTGGGATGGTGTGTAAATAAATGAAAAAGCACTTAAAATGTGGTTAACCTTGTGGCATGAGCATGATGGGACAACCACAACCCTAGGGCCTTCACATTTGGTCCACTGTGGCCCTTGTTATGATATGATTGGCCATGATAATCAAAGTTGGTATGCAACACTCTTTAAGTCTTAATCGATTAAATTGTATTTTAATTGAGCAGCGAGTTGTACAGAAAATCTTGTAATAGTTGACATCACAAGGCTTTTGTAAGCTGACATTAACGCTAGGCGATTAATGCGAAAATGAAAATCAGAATTAATTGTACCACAGTCTCAATTATCACAATATCAACGTGGTTTATTCTTTACATATTTGTGAGTGTTGTTATTTACTCTTCACTCTGTTCATGTACAGTAACCACCAGGTGCAAGAACACCTTCTGTCAGTAAAATTTTGGGGCTAAATTGTGTCAGCAATTGCGAGCTTGTGTCTTATAGATATCTGCTCAGATGCAGCAGATGACACTGAAGCTGGATCTGAATTCAATACAGTAACATCCAACTAATTTCACAGTATGACCCTCGACACAGCATGTACAACCTCAGAGGAATGACACTGAGGCAGGGTTCTCAAGTGTCATGCATTGCATCCAGACCAATTCACACGCAAGCACCCATCATTATAAAACACTTTCGTGGAACATTTTAATTGAAGAGACTGCAGCAGAACGCAACTGTCTCCCGGGTTACGCTGCGCTCGCTTCATCATATGAGGACCTCCCCCCATGTTTCAGGACTCATTCGTAATACTTTCTAGTGGTGTCATTAAGGCAAACCAGCTATTAGGCACTACGGGAAACCCTGGTCGAGAGAAAACTGTACTTACGATGGTTTGAAGCAATAATTGTCAGTTTAGTTTTTTTAATCGCAGCATCCACAAAGTGACATCACTTTCGCCATCTTTCTCCCGATGAGGAGAGAAAGTACCGCACGGAGCTCAGTTATGTCATTGGTGTGAACAGAGTTTGTATCAGCTGATTTGGTTTTCAAATCAAACTTGCAATACATCACTTTTAAAGACATTAACAGACTCATCCGCAAAGCTGGTGATGTGGTGGGGGTGAAACTGGACTTCTTGGAGACGGTTATGGAAAGAAGGATGCTCCTGAAACTAAGGAGCATCCTGGACAACATCACCCACCCCCTCCATGAGCTCCTGGTCCAATACAAAAGCACATGGACCAATAGACTGAGACTACCCAACTCGAAGACCGAGTGTCACAGGAGGTCCATTCTTCCTGTGGCAATAAAAACATAAAATTCATCCCTGAAAAAAATATAATCAAGGTTTTTTTGGCACATTTTCTGTTCTTGAACTGCATTTGTTGCACATTGTTTTCTAAGCTCTTTTGTGTCGCTTTTTTTTTACACTTTATAATATTATTTCTTTTTAATTTATTGTGATATGTTGTGTACAGAGCATGTTACAAACACAATTTCCTTTGAGATTAATATTTTTTCTCTGATTCTGATTCTGATTGTTTGAACTGCTGAATTTTGCTACCGTTCAGAAATACATTATTAATTTAGTTTCCTCATAGCAATCATTGTAGCTTGGAATATTTGCACTTCTGACTCAGCAGTTTTGAGGCTTCAATGCAAAGAGCTTTCAGCGGGTGTTCATTTTATACTTGAACTGGCCTTGGTTGTCTGTGAAAATTGGTATTGTGTGATGCAACGTAAGCTCTTCTTCTTTTGTTTGTCTTCTACTACAGTGTGGTCTTTTTTTTTTACAATGCATATATTCACCTTGACTGCCTTTGTCTGATCTCTGCCTCTGATCCACGCTCACACATCTATCAGAAGAACTGATCAGTCTAGACGTCTCAAACCTTGAGTCATTATGATGCCACTCACCAAACCCAGTCGCAGTGTTCTGCCCTGCACCTGCGCTGACTTTTAAGAGCTGGCTTTGATTACACATCTAATGAAGTCTTACTAGATCTATATATTAAACCAGCGGCATTCGCTCCTGACTTGGCCTTTTTTAGCTTATCACTGGGGCTGATTCATTGAACTCGACAAACTCAGCAAGGAAGTAAGAGGGAGTTCATCTGTGTGTTTGGGTTTTGAAGAAGAGAAGTTGTGCTGTTTTTCTTTGCAGAAAAATATCAGTCCAAAAAGTGCTGTGCTAAGAAGGTGCCATACTCTCTTCTCTACTATCGTTTTGAAGGAAACTTTGGGGTTTGTGGGGAGTGTAAAGCAGACACTCACTTAACTAGATGTTCTTAGACGTCTTCAAAAAGTATGTTTGAAAAGCAGTGTGAACATGAGGTGGGATGATCACCAACTTTTTTTTCTTTTTCTTTCATAACATACATCAAGATAATGTTAAGTTAGCAAACTGTGTCAGATGTCCAAAAAAATGTATTTTACTATGCTCTTTCACTCAGGTTTGCCATCCACACATTGTCAATATCATGACAATTGTAGTGCAAGGGCAGGCAAATATCCTGCTATCGTTATCATTACTTACATTGGGCTTTTGATGCGTACATTTCACTCAAGTTACCCATTCACAGTGCATAACCTGAGGTTAGGACTGAGCCAGAAACCTAGCAGTAACTGGCTATTTCCTGCCATGACGCCCCACTAAAAGAGATTATGCATCTAAAATTGCGATATTTATGTTTACAAGTACACGGCAGTAAAATAATTTATGGGACAGACCATGTACAACTAGGACATAAAACCAGGTCAGTACAAGTAGTCTCCCTGCACAGAACTAGGATGTGAACTGCAAGACAATAGGAAGCAAACCCATTGTGTTTAACTAGTGGAGAGTTACCACTGCTAGGACACGCTGCAAAATAGACAAGAGATGAGTTGGCAAATGAACTGTATTTCTTCGTATCTAGTTCTTAAATCAAGTATCAACAAAAAACAAGAAACAAATAAAAAAACATCTATTTAAAGCATTCAATTTGGTCACATTACAAATTCAATACCTTGGAAATTAAAAAAAAAGTTTCATTGTGCGACAGGATGTTGCCGCAGCTCCTCCCCCAAAACCAAAATAGAAATCCTAATTTTCACTGGGCGACAAAACTATGACATAACTGGTTCTTACATCTGTTCCTGTTCTGAATGTGTACCAAATGTTGACACCTCATTGCTGTTACAGCCGAACCACTGTGAATGTAATAAATCAGAAGGCAGTGATATAGTGGAATCGGTGTGGTGGGAAGGTCCTCACAGACAATTAATGGGGGTTTGAAGTTGGCACAAAGCACATCAGGCCCTGCCAGAGTTGAGCGCTTTGTCATGATAATGATGTATTAAAGATCACCATTATCCCATATGGTTAGCAGACTGCATTAACTAAAGTGAGATTTCAGTGGTGGTGAAAGGACGAGCGCCAAGAGTGACATGTTGAGGGGGCATCTGTACAAGAGGAAAACGTGAGAGTCGATCTGTGAAGCATGTTTTAATTAAAATGTGGGGGAACGTTGCACTCTGGATTGCTGGCAGGTAACACCGAGGTCAGGGACTGGAAGAGGAAGGGCTGAAGTTTCTAAAAGCTAGTGGAAGGGCGTGTTCGCTACGACAATAACAAACATAAATATGGAGTATGTTTTTTTCAGAGCAGTGAAAATGAGTGTTTTGGTATATAGAGACTGAATGACAAATCTTCACAAACAGAATTTCATTTAATCCCCTATCAAAGTCTTTCATTAAAATTCATGAAACTTGCCTCTGTTGTAATCTCATCGCCACACTTTTATTTGATTTATTTCTGGAGGAGGCCCCACTATATTTCTCTCTCTCTTTGTCTGCTTCTTCTTCTATTACTTCTTTCATCAGTCGCCCGTTCTCATAACTTTTCTCAGGAAGTTCTTTGTGAGGGGCGTGTGATTTGCTTCCTGTTACAAAGTGAAGGATGGTTTCAAATAAACACAAAAACCAAAGTGGGTCATCGTGCATGAACTTCACAAGCAGAAGATGAATATATCATATTCTTTCATATGATGGAAGTGATTGGTTGCAAAATAGCTTTTTCATAGGGGCTGATATGTTTGAATTATTTATCCTTCAGCAGTATTGTTTGGAGCTACTGAATACCCCCTATAGAACTTCAATGATGAAACTGTTGCTCTATTGTGGCTCGCACTCCAAAAAGAAAAAAGAAAAATCCTTTGGTCAGTATGGATTGAATGCTAGAGATGTCAGTCAGGGCTACTGAGGATTACAACTCAAGCATAAATATGTTATTAGTAAATGATAGATCTGTACATCTCATACATTTTTTTGTTGATTTACATCATGGATGCAAAATAAAACAAATAAAAATAAATGAAACAACCCAGGAATTATCAAGGATTAACAGAATAAATATTCTATTAGAAAGTGAATCACAATGTGCATATCAACAGACACAATTGCAGAATAATGTCCCTCTCTATTTCTCCCTGGCGTATCGTGCTAGCATGACCAATTAGCTTATGAATTTGTGAAAATGAATGCTGCAGTACTGCCGGAGGGTCCGGCACGATCACGAGCCAGGATTGATATTTACTTCCTCTCAGCCAGTGCACATCGAAACGCCTGCACTCTGACATGCTTTCATCTGTCGCCGTCTTCAGACAGGGGGCGGGTCACACATCAGTGATTGACAGCTCTCAGCCAGGCGCTTCAGCGGTTACCACAGTTTTGGTATGCTTAATGTGAAACCTTGGCGTACTGAGAATCGGTTTGGACCCGCGCTGTCTCTAAACTTGGGCACAAAAATGTGAGAATTACATTGTGACCTGGAGCTCTGCAGATGTGTATATTGTATATAACATCAGTGGCAGGCCAAAATTGTGATTTGCCATTAAAGTGCTGGCCTATCCTAAAATAGACCTGGAATCTGTCAGTTTTGATTTCTAGATGGAAAAACTGCTGCCATTTTAATTATTTGCAATGTTTTAGCAGTGGAAGAAATATTGTACTATTAGCTGTTATTGATTTATTGAATTATTTGCAAGGGCGAGTTTCATATTGAGATCAATGCAGTCCTTATTTGAGTTGGTTTTCATCTCCAATTTAGCAGTGAATTATTATTTATATCGTTCCCCATGTGAAAGCCTGCTCTGCCTCCACTGACCTGCCTCTGGGGGGGTCTCTGTATTTTTAGTCGTTTCAGTGATCTTGCACTCGGCTCAATGAGGCAGCTACTGTGTCCTTACCGATGTGATTCTGGCTGCTTCTGCTGTGGTAACTTACCACGAAACCACGTCCTCTCAGGCAATAGATTAACAGTTTTCATGCCTTCCGTTGCTTTTAATTGATGCAATTCATCCATACTTGCATTTCATTAATAAATGACTGACTGCAAGTCACTTGTTTTACATATATATTAATCGCAGTCTCATTTGACATTTCTCTTGCATTATGTTAAAAGCTTGTTTGTTTCATTTCCATGTTTAAATCTTCAATCACATCAGGTTGAATTAACAACAATTGCATTACCTGTGCTTTCCAATAAAGCCTCTTAATTAGATTTTGTGTGGACATTGAAATGTAAATAATTGAATAAAGCACCCACATGTGTGCTTTTATCTCTTTATGTAAGGCTCTCCACTCGGCTGACATCTGAGTGTTCAAAAGATCAGATGAATGAGCTCAGATATAGCGATGGAGTTGATCTGAGCTCGCCGTCATTGTAGAGGGACGGAATTAAAATGCGAGCGCCAGCCGCCTCCGCCCGGTCAGGTATGATTAATGGTGACGGTGAAGGGCGAGGGCAAGCCAAGGCTTTTAGCGTGCCATAAAAACAATAACAGATTGGACTCAGTTGTCCTAATGTCGTCCCAATAATATACATTTACGTCCGGTTACATAAGCTGCCTTGCTCTTTAATCCTTTGCTGTAATTGGTGGTCTGGAAAAGAACATTGTGTCATGCAAGGCGTAGGGATCATTGTCCGGTTGCCTCTGCGGCCACTGTGATGTTGAACCTTCACTTTTCATCACTATCACTCAATCCACTCTCTCCTTCTGCGCCAGGATGGGTCACGTGCAGGTCGAGAGAGGAAGAAGACGGTGTCCTTCAGCAGCAGCCTGTCTGAGAAGAAGATCAGCAGTGCTGCAGACTGCATCCACTCCATGGTGGGTCAACGACCATGTGACCTGTAACAATAAATAGGATTGGACTGATTCCTTTAATGAAAAAAGAAACATGTTTTTTCATTGTAATCCAGGCTATTGTTTTGAACATGAACCTGAAAGCGCTATGTTGGTACTTTGTAAGAAGTATTAACTTGCCAGGAAAATAGTTTTTTGTGTATATATGTATATGTATATGTATATGTATATGTATATGTATATGTATATGTATATATATATATATATATATATATATATATATATATATATATATATATATATATATATATATATATATATATATATATATATATATATATATATATATATATATACGAGGTTTTCATAGGTAATCATTTTACCAACTCTCTTTCCAAAGTCAAAATTAAATTGGTGCCTGTTTACTCTATCAAACCATTGATCTAATGTTTACTGAGTAGGGTGAGACATGCTGTTCTTAGATGTAAAATCTAACCAAGGAAAACGCCATTCTTCCTGTCTTGCCTCAGGTAGAGGGCAGTGAGCTGAAGAAAGTACGCTCCAACTCCCGTGTGTACCAGCGCTACTACCTCCTGGATGCAGGCCTGCAGGCTTTATGCTGGGAGCCCTCTAAGAAGGAGTCCGACAAGGCCCGGATCGCTCTGGCCTCCATACGAGAAGTGAGTAAGCTCGTTGTCCTTCCTGGATAATGTCTCCATCAATTACTTCTGATCCATTTGTATTGAGGCAATGCAAATATTTGCGACAGTCAGACCTGCGGACGATAGCAGATGGCATGATTTTTATTGTTTCATGTTTTTGCTTCCCCCGCAGGTTCGCACCGGTCGTAACACAGAAACCTTCCGCACCAGTGGAGTTTATGAGCAGATTTCGGAAGACTGTGCATTCTCTATCATCTACGGAGACTTATATGAGAGCTTGGACCTGGTGGCCAACTCTGCTGAGGTGGCAAATATTTGGATCACAGGTCTAAGGTAGGAGATAAAAATGGGACGTATCTGTATAGAGATAAGCATAATCAGGTGAGATGCAAGAAATTAAATCCTGTGGACAAGAAAGGATCTTAGAAGCAAATGATTTACTAACATGAGAAGGGCATTTTTGGATACTTAACTCATGAAAATGAAAATACAGTCATCAATAAGACGCTCTCAGCTTGTCATGCGACTGGACAGGATTGGGGACTACTCCCGCATTTTCTGGAATGTGAGGGATTTTCCAGCATGCGGAGGAATCTCACTCACATGGTGTTAAAAATACCATCCTGCCTCACTGTAACATTTGTCACTGTGGCATGAACAGTCAGATCCACCTGAGGTGCCCTCAGCTCTGTGAGTTGAGAATTCCTGCGACCACTACGATCAACTTCTCTTCCATTTCACTTCATCGTGTTGTTGAATTTTCGCTTTCTACATATGTCTTCGTAAAATCTGGGCTCTAATTGGTTTCACTACTTGTCACCAGAGTACAGATTTAACAACTTCAACTTTTGATGCGACAGATGTCGCCTGAAAGGTGTCACACCCCCGCTCTGATTTTGTAGCATGTTGACTGTGGACTCATTTCTCATCAGCATACAGGGGTGAGGTGAATCATCTTTGTCTAGCACTTTACTCACCAAGACACAACAAACTCCAATGACATTTGCAGCACGGAGACAGACCACAGATGATTCTGTGCATCCATTTTGAAAACAGCAATATCAGTAATGCTTGCAGACATCACTAAAATGTGGTCAGCAATGGTCGATAGTGATGGATAATTTGTTATTTTTAAGTCAGCGGAATGACATCACACAAAGAGCACAAGCTCGGGGGACTGGCAATTTATGGGTTCTTCTGTTGTGCGTCATCTTCACACCACTGTGTCTTTATATCATTAGGGCCTAATGGGGCAGCAACCTGACAGTTAAGTGGAGTGTGTGTGTCCAACTAAACATACTGGCAACCCTCCGGTGGAGTCATCTCTGTGTGATCTCTCATAGCTGCCTTCTGTCGATGACGGTTCAGAAAAGGGTAGGGAAAGTGTTGCTAGAATGGAGTAGCATTTACATAGACACAGGGTGTCACATTGAGTCATGGTGGTCTCCTGCATATATATACATAAAATATTCTTATGCAGCCAATGTCAGTGTAGTGATATTAACTTCATGAATGTTTAACACTTGAAATTTCAACTTTGATACATTGAAAAAAGAAAAGCTGTTCAAGTATTTTGTCACCTTTACTTGTGCTTGTCCTTTGCAAAATTTTGAGGTGATTCAGCCATTAAAAATATGTACCATAAATTGTTATGTTCAGTAAATGAAGTGTTGAGGGCACTTTCGTCAAGCTCTAACATCTGCTCACGCTCCTATCTGCAGGTACCTGATGAAGTACGGGAAACATGCCTTTGACATGCTGGCTAACAGTCACAACAGTCTCCGTCTTGGCTGGTTGAACCAGTTATTTTCCACCGCTGCACATTCGGACGTTGATGAATGGATTTCCCTGCATTCAGCCGTGAGGCTGGTTCAAGATGTGAACCCTGGTGTCAGCAGTGTGAAAGTGGAACACAGATTTAAGGAACTTCAAAGAGTTCGGGAGAAGATGCACAGTCTCAGTGTAGATAATGGACCTGATGGAAAAGACATTGCTGCTCACGAAGTCATGTCAGCCGGACAAGTCACCAAACAGGAGTTCATAGAGGTCTTCCATGATTTCTGCACACGCCCAGAGATCTACTTTTTGCTTGTGCAGTTCTCCAGCAACAAGGAGTTCTTGGACACCAAAGACCTGATGAAGTTTCTGGAGGCTGAACAAGGCGTTGCACAGGTGGGTACTGCACACCTTCTGAAAACATTTTCACATTAAACATCTTTACATTTGTGTCGTCTATGTCTGATTTAGGTCAGCGAGGAAGCAAGCCTGGAGCTAATCCAGTCCCACGAGCCTTCAGATGAAGGCCGGCAGCAAGGATACTTGTCCTTAGATGGATTCAACAGCTACCTTACTTCAGCAGAATGCCACATCTTCGATAGGGAGCACGACAGCGTGTGCCAGGACATGTCGCAGCCCTTGTCTCATTATTACATCAACTCCTCCCACAACACCTACCTCATTGAGGACCAACTACGAGGTCCTGCTGACATTTCAGGCTACATCCGTGCCCTAAAGATGGGCTGTCGATGTGTGGAGGTGGATGTCTGGGATGGCGCTGATGGGGAGCCGGTGGTCTGTACGGGACACACCCTTTCTCCTCCACTTGCCTTGCGTTCAGTGCTGGAAGCAATTACGAAATTTGCTTTTGTGTCCTCCGAGTATCCTTTAATCGTGTCTTTGGAGAATCACTGCTCTCCTTCTCAACAGAAAGTAATGATGCAGCATCTTGTGAGAATATTAGGGCCGAGATTATTCCGGGATCCCCCAGATGGGAGAGAGACGTACCTTCCATCACCAAATGCCTTACGGCATCAAATCCTGTTGAAGGGAAAGAAGTTAGAGCTGAATTGGGACAGTGATGATGGAGAGGTAAGCGAGGAAGACGAAGGTGCTGAGATGTGTCAAAGAATGAGGGCGAGTAACAGTGGAGGGGCAGCAGCAGCTACCGGGGATGACAAGGACATTTCACAGAGGAGTGCCGCTTTAACAACGGTCACTTTTTGCAACCCCCCTCATCACTCTCCGCAAAGATTCCTTCTCCTAAAGGAGCTTTCGGACTTGGTGACTCTTTGCCAGTCAGTCCGTTTCATTGACTTTCAAACATCTTCTAAAAGCCAAAGACCCTGGGAATTATGCTCCTTTCATGAAACGCTGGCTTTACGTCTTGCTTCAGAGAGCCCCGGCAACTTTGTCAATCACAACAAACATTTTCTGTCGCGGGTGTACCCCAACCCCATGCGCGTGGACTCCAGCAACATGAACCCTCAGGATCTGTGGAAGTGCGGCTGTCAGATAGTGAGTATGAATTTCCAGACAGCAGGCCTCATGATGGACTTGAACACCGCCTGGTTCAGACAAAATGGATGTTGCGGATACGTGCTGAGGCCGGCCATCATGCGGCAGGAGGTCTCGTATTTCAGTGCTGACACCAAGGAGGCGGTGCCTGGTGTGTCTCCGCAGCTGCTGCACGTAAAGGTGGGTTTGGTCTAAATGGTATAGCTTTAGAATCACGAAACATGGGGCAGGATGGTCACCTGTTATGCCAGTAGATGCTAAACACATTAGATAGTCTTGGTAAAGAGAGTGGCGTATGAGCTGTTTTTGCATGGGAGGATGTAAGTTAGAACAAGAGTACATGAGTAGTCTAACCTTGAATTATAGGGTGTATCTGCCTCCCATCATTAGACACACTCATCAGAGGGGGCCAGCGGCAGGGTCCTGTACCCAGTCATGATTCTGATTCATGGTTCTGTGAAGCCCATGGGACTGCAAGGCAGGGCCATCCTCCTCCATGAGTCAAGCCTGGAGACTTTGTGTGGCTGTTTACATTGACAAAACTCATGTCAATGGATGAAATCACGCTTTGATGCCAAGTCTATGTCAAAGGAATACTTCAGGATGGCAACCTCATACCCAGATCAAAGTTAATGCTGTAGTGGTCGCAGCTACTGATCATTCCAACCTTTTGATCATATGAAAAATCATACCTATTATTATTCTAAACCTTAGTCACACAGGCACATTTTGACAATAGAATTAACTCCATCAATAGCCAATATTGAAAGGAAAGAAAGACTTTATATATAATATATCTGAGCTTAGTCCTCAATGCACCCTTTTTTATTCTCCCACTTAAAAGAGCCATCTTAACCCTTGATAGCCCGGTTTGTTGAGTCATGATCAGTTCAAAATGCTCACTTGTTTATGTATTCCACTTACTTTTATGTGAAGCCTGAACCCTGTGAACTTCTGGAGTGTGTGTTCAAGCTGTGTAGGAGAGAGCTAGAAAGAAAGCCACGTATCTTATGTCAACAGCAGTAAAGAAGGCTTTTGCTCCATTAGATAGAGGCTTCACTGTAAACCAGCCAGCCAGCATGACTTCCAAAAACAGCGTTTTACAATAGATGACCTCACACATCCCATCCACGCCTTAATGGCTAAACATTTAAGCATTAAAATATTGAAGAAATGTGTGTATTGCAACAGTGATGATGGCACGACTGAGTGACCTTGTGATTATCTCCTTCCAAGGTGATTAGTGGCCAAAATCTTCCAAAACCAAGGGGCTCAGCTGCTAAAGGGGATGTGGTGGACCCCTACATCTATGTGGAGATTCATGGCATCCCGGCGGACTGCACGGAGCGCCGCACCAGAACCATCCACCACAATGGAGACAACCCAGTTTTTGATGAGAGCTTTGAGTTTCAGATCAACCTGCCAGAACTCGCGATGGTTCGTTTTGTGGTGCTGGATGACGATTACATAGGCGATGAGTTCATTGGTGAGTGTAAATATGGGAAAATGTATGTTTCATTCGATTGAAACACTGCTCTCTTGGATGTTCCCAGGTCAGTATACAATTCCTCTTGAGTGTCTTCAGTCTGGATACCGACATGTACCACTTCAGTCTTTGACTGGGGAGGATCTTCCCCATGCTCAACTTTTCGTCCACGTGGCCCTCACCAATCGCAGGGGAGGAGGAAAGCCTCACAAAAGAGGCCTGTCAGTGCGGAAAGCCAGAAAAGGACGGGACTATACAGCCTTAAGGGAACTTGGAGTACGTTCAGTGGATGAGGTTTTTAGAAGCGCAGCACCTCTGCTGAGAGAGGCCACTGACTTGAGGGAAAACATGCAGGTAAGGCCCTATTGATCCGTAATGTAAGGAGAAGCCTTTGAAGACACCTGTCAGGAATGTCTAATAACTTTAAATAAATGTCACATATTTCCATCACGATTGAAGCCAAGGTCTATGCCGCTAGAGAATTGTGTTAACAGGGTTTTAAGGCAGCCGCCCTGAAACCTGTATACTGTATACCAGAGCACATTGCACATCCTTAACAGTCCTCCTGAATGGCCTACCTTAAAAGAGTTCATTCTACTTCTTCATGTTGACTTTTTAGTCAACATCAGAAAATGCTCCATCCACTGCGAAAAACTGATTTCCAACATACTCTTTAATTTCATTTTTGCTTTCACTTTCACTTTTTCACTCTGGTTATTGATGCTTCTTTTTTAACCTCCTTTCAAAATATGTCTTAACTCATGTGTGTTTGTGTTCTCCGGTAGAGAATTGTGTTAACAGGGTTTTAGGGCAGCCGCTTTGACAAAAACTCCTCTCCGCCTTGACTATATATATTCTCCTGAAAACTTCACTACAAGGTTGATCTTTTGGAAATACAACACCTTCACCTCGTCTTTTGTTAACCAACAAAACGCGCTCTCTCTTTCTCGCTTACCTTTCTCACTTATATCTACAACTTAAGCTAGAAATAAAACTGACTGAACACAGTGGCAATGTTGGACTTTCTGCTCTGAACCGTGCTAAAGTAAATTAAATTAAAAATTATGTCACAATTACCAAACGGGAGTGTGGGTGGGTGCGAGTGGGTGTAGGTTGTGATTTGTTTGAAGACCATTGTTTATGTTGGCTCAAACGTATGAATGGATTTCAATGACACTTTAAGGAAGTACTGATAATGGATCAGGAACAGGTGATTTAAGTTTGAGAGGTGACTGGAGCCAGGGTTCTCTCCCAGATTTTTTCCCAACGTAGGGGGTGTGTTGAACTTTGATGATGGGGGCGATGCGATTAGGATAAGGCAGAGCACCTTGCACATCCTTAACAGTCCCCGTTAATGGCCTACCTTAAAAGAGTTCTGCTTGACAGACTTGCTGATATTGTGAACCACATTTGACGTCTTCGTGTTGACTAAAACATCAGAAAACTCCCCTTGCACCGGGAAAAATCTAAAAATATAATTTTTACTTTCACTTTTATTATTTTTGCTCCGTTTTTCAACACCCTTTTAAAATATGTCTTAACTCATTATTGACAAACATAATTTTGTGGATTGTAACCAGTTACCTTTAATCTATCAACTTTTTCTGCCTAGGATTTCCACAATTACCACCTTGTCACCTTCAACGTTCACGCTTTTTTGAACAAAGAGATCTCATTCCTCTGGAATCAAAGTGATTGTTCATGATTTGAAGTATTTCAGGAGATATTTAGGTGTTGGCTGTGTGTAGAAGCGACAGATGAATGGAGGTGAGCTAGTCTTGTGATGTACTCTCTCAAGCCAAACTATCAAGTTCAGTATTATAGAGGTAGGTTATCACAAGGTGCTCTGAGGTCATGAAGCTTTGTTCATAGTATTTACTGCTCAACAATAAAGGGTCCTGGCTGGGTGTGGAGAAGAGGAAGGAAAGAGGAATAAAAGGAGGGAAACGAGGTTGGCAAGGTGACAGAACAGAATAATAATGAAATGAAGGAGTTGAATTTGCTGCTCGATCTATACAAAAAAGCAGGTTCACTCCGGTAAACGTCCTCCTGAAACAGTAGCAGCTTCAAAGCCATCCATCTCTGCTGCTTTCCTCGCACAGCGCAAGGTCACAGCGTGCAGGAGACGCCATTGATGAGCAATTACCTAAAACTGTGTGACAGCTACATACTGATAACTGAGCAGAACATTTTGTAAAGGTCGTCATCAAATGGATTTTATGTAGAGGACATTCCAAGGAGAAGGCACACTGTCCCACTTTCCGATTCAGAATTGGGTTATGAAAACTGGCAGCCACAGCAGCTGTCGCTATCAAATGTTGGTTGGATATAAAATGTGTGTGTGTTTGTTTTGTGTTTCTTTTCAGAACTGCAATAACGGCAAGCCTTTGCGAGCAGATTACATTTAGAGCCATGCCAGAGACGAGTAATGCAGTTTTGAAGTAGATGTGTTTAAAACTCTGGCTCTTTTCCATTCAGAACTCGGTGGAGGTGTTCAGGGAACTGTGTGGCGTGTCTGCGGCTGCAAACCTCATGCAGTGCATTCTGGCTTTGAGCTCCAGAGTCGCAGGACCTGACGGATCGCCGCTGCTCCTCTTTGACCTCCGGAACCACTACCCCACCCTGGAGCCCCAAGGGCCGCTTCCTGACGTCCTGCGCCGTGTTGTCTCCACATATGAAATGGTGAGGAAGGAAGTGACCTCTTGCTAAATATTCCTATTGTTTTCAAATGACTCGAGAAACGGACTGACTCACATGTCCATATGAAAACGAAGGAAATCGCAAACAAGCGCTCCAAAGATCCTCCTCCTCGCATTTCCTGTCTGCTCAGCCCAACAATGACACGGCATCCCACAATAAAGCCTCACACATCCTGTTCTGCTACAATTGCTATGCAACAGAATACGATTACAATGGAGTCCTGGCCTGAATGAAAATGAACTTTTTGGCATTCTAGAGTGCTTTCCAGCTCTTTCATCAGAAGAGTTCTTACTTTCACTGGCTTCTAATTGTGTCCAGAGGAACTGGACTTGAGCTGATGAGATGAGCTTCCTGTGCAGTGCGGCTGGTCTCTGGAGATATGCTAGGTCATCAGCGAGAGGCTAGAACCACTATATACTGCTGTGGTGAGGGGACCCAGCTTCTCAGGGAGGTGAACAGTGGAGAAGAGATTATGTCTGGTGGTTGTCAGAGGCTTTCCCAAAAGAGGTAGCAGGGTGTCTCTGTACACTTCTGCATCTGCTGCCCAGAGAGTATGAAAAAGGATGCTGATGCTAACGTCTGCCTTGACGGCAGACTCTTTTTTTAAACCAATTTATAGGCATAGGGATGTTGTCGTTTTAGGGCCATTTAGATGGAGGCAACAATATTTAAGTTAACACACGTTACCTACACACCTTCCCGTGCTCACATGCTCCCTCTTGAGGTGCACCATGTTGACGGACGTTAGCATACCTTGTTGCATGTTGCGGCATCAGGCTGTCGACCTGTCAACCAAAAATGTTCTCACAGGATTTCCTGACGCTATTGGCCCTTGCTTCACTAGACTGTCAATCACATTTAAAGAAAATGTTTGGGGTTAGGGGCACCTTCCTTACTCTACAGTTAGGTGTGACTTGCTACTGTATATGTAGTGCTGTATGTCATGTGACCGTGGTCAAACAAGGTGCCTATTATACCAAGTATCAGCAAGAGTAAGAATCTTGTGATCATCACCTGTTGTCCTCATTCATACCCCAACCAACTTTAGGAAATGCCCTGAGCGGGAACATTTGCTTCAGTTAAAACGCTATTGCATCAACATGCTACGGGGAAGGCTGCGTCAACACTGGACAACAAAGTTTTCTGGGCAACTGTCAATACTTGTTTTGTCACATGATGATTTGACACAACAATTAATCGGAACAGAAATGACACACTCATTTTAGAGAAACTTTTCTCCAAAGCGACTTATAATGGATTAGTTTGTCCTTGCGTAAGGGAAACTTGTGAGGCTCCAGGGTCCATATTGACTATCTCATTGGCATCGGAACCAGCCTCTCCCTTCTTCATAGCCATTGTTGCTCCCCAGTGAGATAGTCAGCGCTCTGCAATGTCAGTGTTAGGGTGTAATGTGCCAAGGATAAGATGTGTGGGATTCCCTCTCAGTCTTCACCAGACCTCTGAGGATACACAAAGACACGCACAAAACTGACTGTAACACTTAACCGATGGCAGAAACTATGCAATACACTGACAGTAACGCACAACCAACTGACCAAAACAAAACTGACTGACTGCAACACACAAGAAATGACTGAAAACACAACAAAATACAAAGGACCTCACACAGACACAAGTTTACAAAGAGCTACACACAACCAATGTTCTGAAAAATAGGGAGGCAGAAAGAGAAGAAGGCAGAAGAAGCAGAAATTATAAAAACTGTTCTTCACTCCGGGCCTTTTTAATTTCTCTATAATAAAAGAGCAGAACAGTTGTTCAGCTGTCTAATGGAATCTAATGGAAACCTGGACCAATGCTGACAATGGAATAAGGCCATTAGTTCTGATATTAAAGTCAGTTAGGGGTGTCTGAGCTGCAGGACTAGTTATCCTCGTGAGACCCCACCAGGGACAAATGCTCTAGGATCATTGGAGCACTCATACGCTTCCGTCACTTTACAGTTGGGACCCATTCCTTACATGCATTAAAATGAAGCTACACATTATGGCACATCTAAATGAAGTTCATGCTTGTCCAGGAGTGGAAGAATTCCAGCGTCACTGCAGCACAGTGCCGAGTTATTAGGTAAGAGAGTTAGTCAGCTGCGACTTTGAAATAAATTCAAAAAAGAACAAATCACCTGGAGGTGTTTGTGTATGTTTTTCTGGGCACTTTTAAGATGTTCCAATTTTCCTCAAGCTGTTTCCACCCTCCTCTTCCATCATGTATTTCCCCTCTTCCTCATCTGAGCCTATTTCACCCCTGGAAGAGCAGAACAAGTCATGTCCTGCTGTGCCTCTGAGAGTTTAAGGGATCGCAGCGATAAACAACATCTCACTCTATAATTTTTGTCTCACCGCTGCAACACTTTTTACCATCGGGCTTGTTTTATGACCTTTGTTGTCTGGAGGTGGCTATGATGGCTGTCGGGCTCACAGAACTTTGGAGACGGGGACAGAGGTTTGCCAGAGAAGTCAAACTTAAGACTAGCGGTGTACATTCATAATAACTGTTGCCTCTCTGTGATTTTATTCTGATGTCTTGCCTGAGGATTGTGTGGCCTTATACCCAGGGTGCTACACTCACTGCTGCTAAATGGCCTTTTTGCTGTGCTTGATCTGTCCGTCCCTGCCATCAGTCTGCATTGCTCCTGGCTAAAAGGAGTGCCAGTCTGCTTCTGCAGCGGGGGACGGCAGCTCCTGCTGTGTTTGATGTTCGCTGCCAGTGCCGCTTTTTGGCTTTTGGTGTCTGACTGTCATGCGACATATCCGTCACAGCCGCCATGCTGAGTCAGTGTTGGGGGGGGGGTTCATGGGTAACATTGCTGCTGGGTCCTCCCACATGGGCCTCTCTCCATCCATGTACAACCTTTCTTTCATTTATATCCTCCTTGTCTTTTTATTTCCCTCGCTCTTTTCTTCAGTCGTGATGTTTAAAGGTTTTAGATATGGCAGCTGAACATTCAACACGCACCTCTTCTGCTTGATTAAAAGAAAAAAATGGAATGCTTCCACATGAATAAAACAATATCTATTTGAATTTGCCAGAACTAAGTTTTATTTCCAACCTAAATGCTGATTTGACAAGGTTTTTAAATAAAAAAAAGTACTATAATTTCCGGACTATAAACCGCTACTTGCTCATATAACAATGAAGCTAATATATGGATTTTTACAGGCTAAAGAAGGTCATGCTGCCAAAGTATTGAGCCTTGTCACATCAAACCAATGAAATCACAACCTTTTTATTCAGCTTAAAGCACTCGAAACACACTGTTTTCGCCTGCGTGTTTCGCACGTCCACCCACAGAGCTGATCTCCTTGAGGACCGGAGACGAGAAGCAGCAGCTCAGACCGTCTGTGGTGTCGGAACTTCGGACATGCGGGTGAAAACAGCACATTTTGAGCGCTTTTATGTCAATAAAAGATGTGAGGAGTTCATGATTCACGTTCAGAACTTTGTTTCAGGTTTGTTTCATGTGTCAGTCTCGATGCTGGACCCCATTTTCAAAACTAGTTTAGAAGTGATCCTCGTGCGTTTTTAAGCCGCTGACCTTTCTACATCTGACAGATTGACGTTCTCTCCATTTAAGCCTGGCACTGTGAATGTTTATGCACGTTTTGGCGAGTTTCTGGTCAGAGACTTTTTTTGCCTGTCTCTATTCTGAGTTTCTCTTCTTTTTCTGTGGCTGCTTTGTCCTGGTACAGTAGCTATAGCAGCCAAAGCTGCACTAGCTTCTTCTGTTTCATGGAAATGCACATAGGGAGCCCAAGTCACGTCCACCACTTCTGCCTCATGGGACCCAAGTTAACAAAGAATATGAACAGGAGTCACTGAAGAGATAAAAGTTATTTTCTGGTCTAGCTTGAAATATGCCATAGATCTCACATATGAACTCTGTGAATTCTAATGCCATGAGAGCACCGCTTTTCTACAGGCATCAAAAGTTACTTAAGGTTTTGTGTGACATGTAGTTGCCAACTACGATGCTCTCACACTCTCATATGTGTGATCCAGGGCATGAGGCCAAAGTGGACCAGAAAATAACTTCGATAGACCGAGCTTAGATTCCACAGACAGACCTATTTGGAATACCCCGGCCTCTATACCACTCCACCTCACTAAACTAGCCTGTGTGGTTTAGAATTTCTTGTCCAGGAAAGATTTTTGAAGCTTGACAACAAAGCCCAGGAGATGAGCAGAGGTCTATTTCTTCACAGATAGCGAAGAATATCATTTCATCTAACTGGTAACTGAATCATTAACCAATGATGCTGAAATATTTCTGTCAACTGCACATTTAATGTGCGATCTTGCACATTTGGATCTATTTAAATGACTCAGAAGATCAGTAACAACTAGTGTTATTATGAGTGAGTGTTTTGTGTATCATAATAAAACATCATGGATCCTGGTCAGATCATTTTAAATGTATTTTTTTTATGTCTGTTTTCAAATTATAGTGTCAGTTTGATTTTAGTTTTCTACCTGTTTATTCGGCTGTTTGACAAGAATGGCTGAAGGAGGAAACAGAGGAGGAGCTGGGAGGAAGAGAACTGTGAGCATGCAGGTCAGGATACAGTGTTAAGACTGTGTAAAGGTAATAAGGAGCTCAGCTTTAAAAAAAGAAAGAGTGAAGGTAGTAAAGTGTCTGCGACCTCAATGTGAAATTCCAAAGTGTGTGTGCAGGAGGGGGAGGAAGAAACCTCCTTTAAACCATAATTGGATCAAGTATGGAGAGGAATGATGAAGGTGTTAGTGTTGGAACTCTGACACTTAATTAAGCTCCAGTTGTTTATCACTGTTGTGTGACTGAGTATAGTATAGTGTTCTGTCTCCATCCAAGCAGATCTTTGGAGAGCCGAATGCCATTAATGTAGATCTGAATGTCCAAATAGCCAAATAGATCTGACTCCTCGATGTACTGCCGTCTTTGTTGTGGTGCTGTGAAACACCTACATGTATAAATCTGTGTCGCTGACGTGTCGATGCCTTTCATTGGTCCACAGATGGTCCAGGCCAGCCGGGCGGTGATGGAGCTCACGGATGGAATCTACAGTCGAATTTTACACACGCAGACAACAGGTGTGTGTGTGTGTGTGTGTGTGTGTGTGTGCGTGAGGTGGACGTGTGTAACAAGCCTTTAAGTTCACAGAACAGGCGACATTGTTAGTGCCTTCGAATTGATCGGCTCACCGCTGCTCTTTTCTCTTTATTTGTTTGGAAAAAAAAACAACCAGCACCCCTCTGGTGACATCGCAGTATTACGACCAGGTGCAGTTCCATCATGCCATTCATGTATAAACAACTGAAATTAGTTTAAGCAGCTAGTTTGGTTATTTCCATTCGTTCAGGGCTACTTTTATCGTTTTATTTTTGTTGTGAAAGGTCTGGTTTTATGCGCCTGAATGAATAAATAATAAGCTACAAATCTAAAAGACACTAATGCATTAGATAAGCTCACTGTTAGGGACAAATAAACAAGCATCGACGGAATATAAAACCTGATTTAAAACTGGTGCATTTACCTTTGACAGCTTTATGTAGCAAACAACCCTTATTTGCTGGTAGGGATGGCCATGTCATGCCTTAAGGGCTCAAGAACGGGTGTTTGAAGACTTGTAACCTTCAACATCGCCCTCGTCTGGCTGTGATTTTACACTTTTAGAATGCATCAATGTTGGGCAGAAAAACAAGTATTGATAGAAATTTTAATATTATTGTTGTAGGATTGGTTTGTTTGGATTTGAATGAATTAATGTTCATTTCCAACCCCAGTCTTGCATTCTAATTCCATTCAACATTCAGTTGACTTGCATGTCTTTGCATTCAATACAGTACATTGCTGACAATTTGCAGCTATGTTCTGAAGACCCCCCCCTTTTCTCTTCTGTCACCTACGGTCACATGACCAGCTGCGGCTTGTCCTAAAATTAGACATTTATAAATGTGTTCATTTTGACAGCAGAATTTGATTCAGTTTTAGTCAAAAGTCTTTTGACTAGGAATGAAATGAAAAGGACCCCAGACATGGTGATAAATGTGGTTATAGAGAATACTGACAGACGGATCTTTTTCATGCTTAGATATGACATAACATCTTCTAACCAGTGAGCCAGTGATGGCGGGGCAGCATCCTTGCATCGCAGCAAAATAGCTCGACGGGCCACTAGTAAGGTGAAAGAGAGTGACCTTCTGGTACCCGGAGTAAACCGTTCATCATCCTCAATGGGTCTGGAGTGATGTCCTTCTTGGTGATTGCAGATAATGTTTGGAAAACACTTTTCCTGAATGAGTCCAGTTGGGGGCAGGTGCAGAACATGTGAATGAGGGTGGCCTCTGGACATGTGGGCTCTGTGCACCACCTCAAACTGAAGGCCAGCACCAAAGCAAGTCTTATTTACAGGAGCTGAAATTGATTCCCACTTCTCCTCAGATAGTGTGAGGTTGAGAGGCCTCTTTGATCTTTTCAAGTGGAGTCTCTCTGGTGTCGAGCATTTTGATATAGATCACTGAAATAAGATGTTTGGTGTCTGGCTCTAGGTCCAGTATGTAGTCCATACGATTAGACTCAGCTTTCTGAGGGAAGCTTGAAATCGCAGATTGAATGAATGAAATGCAGGTATCAGCAGAAGTAAGTGGGTTGTGTCATGAAGTTTTTACTTGGATATCATTTTACATAGAGGTGTTCTGTAGCTAAAATTAAGATAAGATAAAAATATGCACTTTTCCTGTCCAATAACAGTGAAATGTGCCATGATCATTGGGGTGAAATGCACCGGCGACTCTCCACAGGCTGATATGTCAAAGCCTTGGTAAACAAATGCGCATGGCGGTGGAGTATTGGCAGAACAGCCGGAGAGTGGTCAGACCAGCGGGTTCATATGCGCTTCATGATCGATCACAGTGCTACTTTTCATTATTTATCATGCTTACCTGCGCGCACACGTCAGGACTGTAAATGTCTTTTGCCAGTTAGCCTCGCACTACACAGTGTCTCGTGTACCTTCTGTGTACAGCCTCCCCGGCATCCTTAACTTGCCGCTGATTGGTTCTCTTGTCTAGCTCCTCCCACCTCCTCAAACGCTATTGGTTCTGATTTCATTTCTTCTCTAGACATTTTTGTCTTATTCATTGATGATACAACTGGTCATCGCCTTTGTCATTGTGAATGGATTATTATTTACAACAGCATTAACATACAGTTAAATCGCTGAAACAAATCAATTTTCTTGTGTCTGTTGTGACCAAATCTTCTGTTGGGCAGCGTATTTAGACTCTTGCTGAAACACTCACAAACAGCGCTGGCAAATGCAAGGCTGCAAGTTCAAAAAAAAAAAATTTGGGCAGAGAGTAACTTTTTCTTAAGAATTTAAGAATGAAGGAATGATGGACTCCTGCTAAAGGGGCACTTTTCTCCTGCAAGGAAGAAGGACTACCTCTAGGGGTCAACCTGGGAGCCGAGTCTAGCCTTGTCGTCCAGTCCTACTAGTCCACTACAAGTAACATCCGACTTACAACTTCCATCCACCCGTACTTACGACCACGCCCAGAAGATGCTTTTTTTTTTTTTATTCAATGTCTGGCACCGCAGCACGTAGCAGCCCAGCAACGCGTACGACAGTTACAGCAGCACAGTATCCCAGCATCTCACTCTCACACAGCCATCTACCACTACAGTAGCACCTATAACCCTCGCGGCAGCTATTTTGAATGGCATTCCACTTACGTCCAATCTGACTTACGACCGGTTGGTCGGAACCGATCCCGATCGGATGTTACTTGTACTTAGTCTGACTTCAGTAACAGCCTCTCATCATAACATAATTCATGGCACCATAGCTGGGAAATAGTTCCATCTCCTCAATTGTGTACAAACGGACTGTTTTCAGTGTCAGAATTTTTTTTATACTTTGAGCAATGAAGTGCTGATCGCAGTGCCACAATGTCCTCAAGCAGGACTGGCAAACTCTGACATTTTTGACTTGCAAAGTTCAAAAACAGAGATTATTTTTGGCCGATTTCTTGTCACCGGTGCCAAGATGAACCTTTTAGCCGCGGGTCAAATCATTGCGAAGAAAAAGAGGATTCTCAGTGCTTCATTATGAAACAAAGCGGGTGTTTGAAGATTGATATGATTTTCAGTTCCGCCCTGCTCCCGGACGTCTCATTCCATCACATGTTGAACTTTGTTTCAGGGCGGCTCCGCGGCTGCAGCTTGTGATTGAATAATCTGTGATGTATGGAGCAGCGCAGCAGCTGAGTCTGCAGGGGGAGCTGTCTCCGTCATGATGTGGTCTGTGAGCATGGGATCACACGTAGCAACAAGTAAACACAGAGTGTCTAATCTGGGAGCGAAGTGAGGACACCAGACCATCAGGTGATCCGAGGGAGCCGGGAGGCCAGGGGGCGGCCGGTGGCAGAGATGGATGTCTGGACGTTACATCAGGGCATGGAGATGAAACACGGGAGAGGGGGCGTGGGAAGATGGAAAGCAGAGGCTGGTGAGAAGGCTGGGAGAAGAGATAAGAACACAGGGAGAAATCAAGATTCATGAGAAAACATGGATCATACTTACCCCCAAACTTTGGTCCTTTGTGTGTCACAGGAGGGGTTGGACTGTCGCTGGAGGGATGAATGCATGATGGATGGGTGCACTCAGTAATGGAAGATCAGTGGAGAGATAGAGCGGTGAAAGGATGTACACACAGTCTCACTCACGTCGATGGGTGTATTGATGGATAACTGGGTGGAGGAAAGGTGGACGGCAGTGTTTCAATGGACTGGCTGTCAGCAGGGAATGGGTTGAATGAATGAGTGAGAGGATGGGTCATTACCACGTGAACAATTGGATGGATGAAGGCTGAAAGGTTGGATTCATTGATTGGTTGATGGATGGATGGGCTGAATGGATAACTGATGAATGCTTGGATGAATGGATGAGTTGATGAGTCCATATGAATGTTCATAAATGGTTAGTTAAGTGCAGAGATTGATGGAAGTGAAAGGAAACAGTCGTGGATTAAAGTACGGATGAATGGATGGATGGATGGATATATGATGGATGGATGGTGAGATGATGGATGGATGGATGGATGATGTTAGATGATGGATGGATGATGGATGGATGTTAGATGATGGATGGATGGATATATGATGGATGGATGGATGATGTTAGATGATGTTAGATGATGGATGGATGATGGATGGATGTTTAGATGATGGATGGATGGATATATGATGGATGGATGGATGAATGGATGGATGTTAGATGAGGGATGGATGGATGGATGGATATATGATGGATGGATGGATGAATGGATGGATGGTTAGATGATGGATGGATGGATGGATGGTTAGATGATGGATGGATGGATGATATTAGATGATGGATGGATGATGGATGGATGGTTAGATGATGGATGGATGGATATATGATGGATGGATGGATGGATGGATGTTAGATGATGGATGGATGGATGGATGGATGGATGGATGGTTAGATGATGGATGGATGGATGATATTAGATGATGGATGGATGATGGATGGATGGTTAGATGATGGATGGATGGATATATGATGGATGGATGGATGTTAGATGATGGATGGATGGATGGATGGATGGATGGATGGTTAGATGATGGATGGATGAATGATGGATGGATGGATGGATGGATGGTTAGATGATGGATGGATGGATGAATAATGGATGGATGGATGATGGATGGATGGATGATGGATGGATGGATGGATGGATGGTTAGATGATGGATGGATGGATGAATAATGGATGGATAGATGATGGATAGATGAATGAATGATGGATGGATGGATGGATGGATGGATGGATGGATGATGGATGGATGATAGGTGATGGATGGATGGATGATGGATGGATGATAGGTGATGGATGGATGGATGGCAGGGCAGATTAGAATGAAAGTGAGAAAAGTGATGAATGATTGTGCTATATGTCGTTCAGTTAGAATGAACGGGTGGGTGAATCAATGAATGTATGAAGGGCGATGAATGAAAGGATTGTTGTATGAATGGGTTAGTGGGCTGGAAACGCTTTGGTGATTGAGTGAAGGACTAAATGTAGATGTGGATGAATGAGTGAATGTGGATGAGTGCATGGATGTGTCAGAATGTTCGGCCTAGATATCGTTCAGTAAGAATGAATGACTTTAAGGTTTGGGTGAATGAGTGAATGACCGTACGAATGGAAGGATCGTCGCGTGAATGGGTGAGTGGGTTGGATTGTGTCATTTGATGGGAGATTGAATGGAAATGTGTTGGTGATTAAATGAAGGAGTGAATGAAAGTGGATGAATCAGTGAATGTGCGTGGATGTGTTAGAATGGATGATTTGATGGTTGGGTGAATGACTGTATGAATGGAGGGATCGTTGCGTGAATGCATTAATGGGTGGGAATGTGATAGGAGAGTGAATGGGAACTGGTGGTTGAATGGATGACAAGGCAGAAGTCGATGAAAGGAAGGGAGGAGAGATGAGTGAACATGGATGAGCACATGCTTGTGATGGCATGAATGAGTGAGCTATATTTCTAAAAACAAAATATGAATGGTTGGGTGAATGCATAAATGAATGAATGAGTGCATGAGCGAGGGAGGAGTGAAAGCATTGTTGTATGAATGGGTTCATGGGTTTCATTGTGTCAGCAGTTTGAGATGGAAGCTGCACTGGTGACTGAATGAAGGAGTGAACGTTGTGGTTTATGAATGAACGTATGATTTCCACATCTGGCCAACACACCCTCCTCTGCAGCCGTCTTGCTCCGTTATCGCTGCTCGACTCGACCAGGAAGTGGGAGCACACATCACTCTGGCACGTAGGCTTGCCGTTGCCTAGCAATGGCTCAGCAAAGGTTAGAATCCCTGTCTGTGGGTGAGCGCACATGCAGATGTGCGTCGTTCATGTTGGACTGCCTTCCACTACCTGACATTTTTGACGTCTGGACTCTGGTCCATTCCTCACAGGGACGTGCGTCCTCTGTTAGCTGGCTCCCTGGTTGCCATGGCAACAGCTGGACGGCGGCCCGGGGCCAGATGAAGCCAGACGCTCAGCACAACTGAGTGAGAAGTGCAACTGGCTTCAGGCTGCCATGTCACGTTGCTGAGATGTTTCACTGCTTCACGTCTCCACATCACAACTTTAATAACGTTGTTTGAATATTTAATGCTGTTTCGCTTCACTGCCAGACACCACACAA
Organism: Synchiropus splendidus; assembly: GCF_027744825.2. Taxonomy (NCBI): domain Eukaryota; kingdom Metazoa; phylum Chordata; class Actinopteri; order Syngnathiformes; family Callionymidae; genus Synchiropus; species Synchiropus splendidus. The sequence continues at coordinate 10,028,821 of NC_071337.1, forward strand.
CATGCTGCTGTTCATGATCTTCCATGAATCTGTGTCACTGGCTGCGTCCTCCGAAACATCCACATGAAGCCATTGTCTTCTGACTTCATTCACCTTGTTTGGTCGTGGTGTTTCCCCGGGGGGTTTAATCTGGTGCTCACTGCGTTTCAGTGGGAACCGAAATGATGTTTCATTTCTCTTTAAAATATTTACAAAAAGAAAAGTTCTCCTCATTTAACATGAATCAATATGACTCCTACAAAGTTGGGAGAATGATGTGAGTTTGGCTGAATCAAGTTGGTCAGTTAGTGGTCAGTTAGTGTCTAATTTTTATTATGGATTTCATTAAGATTTCTATCAGGATTTTTTTTTTTTTTTTTTAAATCAATGTTTAAGCAAAATGTTAAGTGACATTTGCCACATTTTTTAAATTCTGATCATTTAAGATGTGTATTTTTATATTCTGTACTATTATCAATAAATATATATATTTCAAGAATGTTAAAATATTGAGAAATATTTTCAAATATTAATGTAATATATTATGCAGAGGAAATAAGAAATGTTGTACAAATTTCAGAAATAAAATGTAATGAAAAATTCAATACATTAAAGCAAAATGTGATTGTACATTGAGATAACAAATATATTTAATATATTTTTTAAATATTTCAATTGTTTCAGTCAAATCAGTACTTTTCTTTAAGTGCACTTTTTCATTACAGAATCTATGTTTTGTTATTACAATTATTCGATAACAATAATAATATGAAAATATATTTGAAAAACCTCTATAAGTACAGTAAAGTAAAAATATATAGCGGAAAAAATATTTGGCTCTTCTATGATGGTAATATTACTGAAATATCCCTGTCTTCTTACTAAAATGAAACCCAACAAAACATCACCCTGCTTTGGTTTTGTTTAGTAAATCTGTTCTTTAATGTCTTGAACCTTCTTCTGCTGATGCTGCAGCCATGGAGTTCCATGAAAACCTGCAGAGCCTGGCAGGGAGGGAGGGTCTGAAGGGTCGTAAGGTCAGCCAGGCGCTGGAGAGCTTCAGCTGGAACATCACCATCCTGAAGGTCAGCGTCACTGAAGGCTCTCAGGCCCAGTTAGCCGCTCGCTAACCTGCCACTTCCTGCCCAGGGTCAGGCCGATCGGCTCAAACACGCCAAGCTGGAGGTGCAGGAGAACATGAAGCAGGTCCACGACGCGGCGCTGACAGGGAACCTCACCAAGGAGGCGTCAGGAATCCGACGAGTGCGCTCGCAGTCCAAGCGGAGTCAAGTGGAGCCGCTGGGCACCAGTGTTTAAGGAGGACCTGGGCAACAGCACTGCGCCTTCAAGGCAATATCTGGACGCGTCACTGACACCTACTGACCCGCTGGACATATTTTACTTTTTTTTGTTAAATTATATTTTTTAGTTAAGTGCTAATTCATGAGAGTAATAACAATTTTAATAAAATAAAGTGTTGTTTTCACTGTTTATTATCTGATATTTAACGTTTCTCCACACACAAAATCTATTTTTCCCTACAATTACAAAGTATGTTTGTTCATGTAAAGACTTCATTTAGTCTTGATAAATCATCTTCCTCACATCTGAATACATCCAGAATATCGCCTTGTCAGCGTGTCCTGCTGTTGTTGCCACCCGTCTTGCACCAAACGCGGCCGCAGGCGTCTTGTTTTGGTCAGCAGCCGCCCGAGACTTGACACCGTCCTGCTGCTGGACATTCAACATGCCGACGAGAGGAGACGAAAGACAAACAGCACCGGGAGGAGGAATGTACAAGTGAAGGGGTTTGTGTCTGTAAATACGCCTCGCCACGTCCAGTGTTTTTGAGCCGTGTCTTTTTCAGTTGTCTTCAAGCCGGAAATCCACAGGTGAAAATGGTGTGACAAAACAAACTGAATCAGTCGTGTTGATGGGGTCGGTGGAGTTCTGGTTCTGAGCCGCAGAATGGGCTTTGGTAAAAGGTAAATTGGTGACGTGAATAGCAAGTACTAGGCTGCACACATGAAACTCACTTCTGGTTTTGTTTCAGTCCTGTTGGGGAAAAAAATGTTTGAAGCAGCATTATGTATATTAAAAATTATTTTGGAAAAACGTTTTAAAATTAACTTGGACGTCTTCATTTCAATGAATTGTTTTATGTTATGCTAATGTACAACTTCTAGTGACCATTTTGGGGCGCAAGTCTTTGCTAAATTCCAATATATAGAACGTCAACAGACACATTTCTCATAGTGAGAAACCAAGCCAAGCATACGTGTGTGGCAGCTTCTCATGACAAGCCAAAAAAAAAAAACATTGAGTATGTAATAGATACATAAAATAATGTTAAATAATAGAATAGAATAGAATAGAATAGCCTTTATTGTCCTTGTACAGTGTACAACGAAATTTGAGCGCTACTCCCTTGGTGCAAACAATGTACAAAAGAATATATAAAAAAAAAAAAAAAAAAAAAAACAATCAAGCATGCACTAAAAATTAAATAAAAAGTATATACACAAGTAGCAGCAGTAAAGAGCGTAATGATAGAAAGTGGCACTTATCTAGATGTAAACTTCAGTGGTTTGTTATTGCACATAGTTTTTTTTTTTTTTTTTTTTTATTGCACTATGAACGATGTGGTCAGTAACAATGAAAGTTGTAGGCTGTTTATCTGGTGTTGTTGTTTTTGTTCAATACTGAGATAGCTTTCGGGAAGAAGCTATCTCTGAGTCTATTTGTCCTGGTTTTGTGAGACCTGTACCGTCTGCCTGACGGTAGCAGGTCGAACAGAGAGTTACTGGGGTGGGACGAGTCCTTGATGATGTTGCCGGCTCTGCTAAGGTAGCGGGAGTTGGCGATATCCTCCAGGCTGGGCAGAGAGCAGCCAGTGATCTTCTGGGCTGTGTTGATGACTCTCTGTAGAGCTTTCCTGTCTGCGGCTGAGCACCCTGCGTACCACGCTGTGATGCAGTACGTTAGGATGCTCTCTATGGCGGCTCTGTAGAAGGTGACCAGCAGCCTCTCCTCCAGGTTGTTTCTCCTGAGCACCCTCAGGAAGTGGAGGCGTTGCTGAGCCTTCTTCACCACCGCTGTGGTGTTTGCAGACCAGGAGAGATCATCCGAGACCTGCACGCCCAGGAACCTCATGTGGTGGACCCTCTCCACACAGTCACCGTGGATGTGGAGAGGGGCTGGGTCCGCTCTGCCCTTCCTGAAGTCCAGGATGAGTTCTTTTGTTTTTGTGGTGTTCAGCTGAAGGTTGTTTACTGAACACCATGTAGTCAGTCTGTTGACCTCATCTCTGTAATGAGACTCATCGCCCCTTGAGATGAGTCCAACCACGGTGGTGTCATCCGCAAACTTAATGATGGTGTTTGAGAGATGGGTCGGGCAGCAGTCGGATGTGTAGAGCGTGAACAGGAGGGGACTCAGGACACATCCTTGTGGGGAGCCAGTGCTAAGTGTGGTGGTGCTGGACAGGTGGGGGCCAAGTCTGACCGACTGTGGGCGGTCAGTCAGAAAGTCTTTGACCCACAGGCAGATGGGGAAGGAGAGGCCCAGGTGGGACAGTTTCTGGACCAGGATCTCCGGGATGATGTGATTAAATGCTGAGCTGAAGTCCAAGAAGAGCATCCTCACGTAGCTTCCCTGGTGCTCCAGGTGACTCAGCGCGGTATGGAGTGCTATGGTGATGGCGTCCTCGGTGGATCGGTTTGGTCTGTAGGCAAACTGGTGGGGGTCCAAAGTGGGGGGCAGACAAGTCCTGATGTGCTGACAGACCAGTCTCTCAAAGCACTTCATGACTACAGGCGTAAGTGCAACAGGCCTGTAGTCGTTTGGGCTGTCCACTGCTGACTTTTTAGGGATGGGGATGATGGTGGAGGTTTTGAGGCAGGGTGGGACAGTGGACATTGATAGGGACAGGTTGAAGATTTCAGTGAAAACTCCACTCAACTGGTCAGCACATGCTCTGAGTACCTTGCCTGGTACTCCGTCGGGGCCGGCCGCCTTCCTGGGGTTCACTGACCTTAGCACACGTCTCACTTCATGCTCCTGAAGCGTCAGTGTGTCCGTGCCGGGGGTGGGTGGGAGTGGTGTGTCAGCTGAGGGCCTGGCCGTCTCAAAGCGGGCAAAAAAGTGGTTGAGCTCTTCTGCCAGCGAGATGTCCGTCCGAGCTGTTTCATGGTTGCTGCTTCTGAAGTAAATAAGCAATACATATTAATAAATGTAAATAACATGTAGAAAAATAAGTATACAATAGCTTATTATTTTATGTCAGCATTTATTAAACCATTCATTTATTTCTCATGTCATTTTTTGTCCCTCAGTTTCCAACCATCAGACTCAACAGCTGGTGTGAGATCAGATCCAAGCTCTTTGTACAAGTGTGTGTGAATCCCAAGATGGTAGGGGAGGGTACCACCTTCCTCGCCTCTCCTCCTCAAACCATAACCTATTTCAAATCGACTTATTGTGCTGAAGATTTGACAACTGAGCTTAAAACGCTTGCCTCTGCTCAGCTACTCACCTCAGCTGTGCAGCTCCGGGTGAGATGGCGGCTGAGCTGTTTACCATCTTCCCCTACCATCCTGGGATCTGTCTCACTCTGCGATCGTTCCTAAACCATGCAAGAGTGTGACAGTATGAACTTCAGACACTGATGGAGATGAATTTCATAGCAACACTCCCAGACACAGAGCAGAGGTAATGATGCGCTTTTATTGGTTGAGAGTTAATTATGCTGAGTGGACGATTTACACGTGCATTTGCTTACATGGAGGAAGAAGACAGTAAAAAGAAGAAAGCAGTTAAAAACATTCACCACAGAGTGGACAAAACCGAGGCGTCGCTCGAACTAAAGATCAACCGTCAGCAGGCTTTAAAAAGTTCTCCTAAAAAAAACAAAGAAAGAGAGAGAGAGAAGGTGATCACAGTCGGGTTTGGTTCCGTCCTGGTCGGAGGCACTGGTGCAGTATGAGGAGGTGGCTGAAGTGGCACAGATCAGACAGACAGACAGAAGAGTCTGGGGGGCGGGGCTCCTGGGACCAGCCACGAAGTTCACATGTGCAACTTTTCAGCTGATAGCAGCTTCCTCACAGACGATGGCTCTGGCTCCTCACAAGTCGTTGGGGTTCACGATGCTGAAGTCTGAGTCCTTGCTGTTGGTGGAGCCCTCGTCTGGGCTGGAGGAACCCGACGTGGCGGCGGCGGCGGCGGTCAGCGGGTCGTGGAAGGTCCCGGCCGCTCCCTCCGGCTCCATGCGCACCAGGGCGCGGCCTCTCCGGACCAGAGGGGTGCGCCGGGCGCCGCCTCCCCCCACAGCCAGCAGGTCTTCGTCCTGGGACACCAGGATGTAGTCGTCCCAGTTCTTGCCCTCCTCACAGGCTCCAGCTGCCGCCTGCACACACCACACACGCACGGCTTAATCTTCTCAAACTTGGCATCACGTTTCATTCGGCTTTATCCGGAGCGACTTAAAAATAAGCACACGCAGGTTCCAGATGCAACACAGTGGGAACCAACTCCAGTGACAATCATTCATCTCTGTGACCCTTGACTGGCTCAGTAACCTCTGCATGAATAAAGTGCGGCGCGCACGCACACACGCGCACACGCACACGCGCACACACACACACACACACACACACACACACACACACACACACACACACACACACACACACACACACACACACACACACACACACACACACACACACACACACACACACACACACACACACACACACACACACACACACACACACCAACGGCTGGATGGGACTGAAGTGCAGAGCGGACCTGTGGCTCAGACGCCGACGCCGCTGCCGCCGCCGCCGCCGCCACCCGTCCGTCCTCGCCTGCCTCCGTCTCCTCCGGGTCTTGGCTCCGCCTGCTGCCGAGCGGACGCTTGTCGTCCCCGAGCGCCGCCTCTGCGGCGGCAGCCGTGGACGTGTAGTGGTCATCAGCGATGGTGATCTCCTCGTTCTCCTCCGCCTCCAGCTGACTCTGGTTGAACCGCAGCGCCCCCTTCAGGATGTCTTTGATCTGCAACACAGTTATAAAATCACTTTCGGCTTCTCTCAGAGACTTTTGTGCCGCTGCTGTTGACAGCAATAACAGCACCAGCGAACCAGGACCAGCGAAAGGTCCCCACTAAGACATAAGGTCCTCATGAGGATTGTGTGTTGTCAAGAATTAGTCCCGATGAGGCGCACACACACACACGCACACTTCCATCAATGATATTTCAAAACAAGTGAAGGGAACCATGCTGCTCGTGTTGTAATTCCAACCTACAGATGTTGCTCAGTGCATCTGGCCTCTGCTGCTCAGGAGGCCAGACACTTGCTCCACCTGTGTTTGCTCTCAACTGCAGCCACGCAGTTCTTTTCTAATGAATTCATTTCTTTTGTTATTGAGAGGCAATTTTCAACCCTTTCCTTTTGGCTTTTTCACTCACAGCTCCAAGGACCTGTAGACGTGGGGCAATGATCCGTTTCCATTGCATAGCAGCAGCAATTCGAATGCCGCTATGATGATGAACTATAAATAAATGACTCAACTGTCAATTAAAATCTCTAATTTTTCAACGATGCACCTGTGAGAACGTCGCTGCTCCCTGACCCTGCTGCCGCCACATTCGTCTCACTCACTCATTCCACTGTCATGACTGACACCAGGCAGCAAAACACCAGAGGCGGACGCTCCTCCGCACCTGCTTGAGTCCCGCCAGTGACACCAGGACCTCGTCTTCCCTCTCCAAGTGCTCCTGCAGGATCACCTCCTGGATTTTACCTGTGGAGACAGAAGGGTTTTGCCGACTCAGCAGGACTTCTCCAGCTCCAGTGGGGATCGACTTGACACCTACAGATGTGTGTGTTCATCATCTTGGCACAGTACTTGCTCATGGCCTCCAGGTCGTTGATCTGACCCTGCAGGAAGGACACCTGAAACTCCAGGTCTTCGTCCTGTGGACAGGCAGACGGGTCAGAGGTCGGACACTGAGAGAGAGATGATTGGGTTTGTGGCTCACGGTGTCTCTCTTGCTCATGCTCTTGCTGTGGGACCTGGAGCGAGTGATGTGGAAGAAGGAGTCCTTCTTGGAGGCCGAGAGCGGAGGAGAGGAGGTGCTGACGTCGCTGCCTCCTCGCGACGGAGGAAGAGGAGGCGAGGCCGAGGACTGGCCGCGTCCAACCGACAGAGATTCTATACTGGGAGAGGAGCTGGCCGTTCTGGAGCTCTGGCCTGGTGCACAGCAGCACAAACATTAGAGGCACCAAGCAGAAGACTCTGGAAACATCCAGAAATTTATGACGTCACCCCTCGTTCTCGAGGGAAACTCACTGCACAGAAATGATGAAACAACACCAGAGAAAAGATGAAGCGTTGAAGGGATTAGTCAGCAAAAACAGAAAAGAATGTGTGTCCACAGTCAACTCCATTCCTGATTCAAGGAAGTACTTTTGAAAAAGGAATGAATTACATGCAGAATATCTTTTAAAACATGATTATGATTGAGGCTACAAACAGCAACTATGAGCTCGTGCATTTATGTCCATTTAAAACAAACGTTTAAAGAAACAAACAGGGTTGAATGTGAATTCTATTTCAGGCAACTCAGCGATTTGTCTCCCCCTGTCGAGCCAAGTCTCAAACTACAGGTAGAAGATCGAAAGCAGTTGTTATTTAATTTCTAATAACGCTGAACGATCACATGGTTTAAATCGTAGGTGAATTTAAAAGTTCATTCTCTCACTCAAATAATAATAATTTAAAAAACAGGCAACTTTGTTTCATGAAATGCTTTGCAAAAAGAGGTGGTGGCTCCTCCTGCTGGTGAGGTTCCACCTGAACCGATTTGGAGGTGGAAAGTAGATGTTGCCATGCAGAGTGGGAGCTTGGGTCTGGCTACTGGCAGGGGTTAGTTACCTTGAGTGTCAGTGTGAGTCTGGACTGGGAAGGAAACCTGAGAAACCCCACCTGAAACCACATCTAAGACAGTGAAGCCAAATGAGAGAGGAAAGTTGTGCAGCCGCTCAAACCCCACTCCGTTTCCACACTACCTTTGTTGAGGTGGACCGGCATGCTCTCCGACTTGAGCAGGCGGTAGTGCTGGTTCTGGACGGGATGCTGGGTGTGCTGCAGCTCCTGGTGTGGAGGGGGGTCGGCCAGCGGGTGAGGGATGGCGGGCGGCGGGTTGGAGGAGGCGGAGTGAACCTCGCTGTTGATGGGAGTGAAGCTGCTGGAGCCGCCGGAGATCGCCGGAGCGATCAGCTTCCTGCCGAAGTTCAGCAGACTGTTGGAGACTTTGTTGATGTTGAGAGGAGCTGCTTTGGTGGAGGAGCTGAGGAGGGAGGGAAACACGCTTAAACACAGCAGTCTACGGTGCTGGTATCACACAGCACGAGGACATGAGTGACTAATAAAACCGGCCCTCTCGAGTGGAGTGTATTTACCGTGACTTATTCATCAGGTCAGCGCCTCGCGTCTTGTAATAATCCAGGTTCTGCTGGAACTGATAGTTGACGGGTCGTGGGTTGTTCTTGCCATGGGAGGAAAAAAGAACAACATATCAAGTCCGCTGATGCGTCTTGTCCGCACGAACGGTTTCAGCTGCGGCGTAAACACACGGGGGCTGAGTCACTGGGATGAGCGCGCCGGAGCAGGAGTCGCTCCTTTCTGCCCGGGCTGACCATTACTTCAGACGTCACCGCGACAAGCCAGGGGGAGCTGCACCTGAGGCCACGGCTGTCACAGCCGATGAGCCGCGGTGATACCAGCAGCGCAGTGAGGGGATGAAGGAGTGGACGGGTCAGTGCGTAGACACCGTCCCAAGCTAGTGCGACCCCACTGCTCTGTGCAGAGAGCACTTCACACTCTTCGGACATCAGCATCTCTACAGGCTTGTGAGGGCCACCTGAAGCCCATTGTCCGTACCGTGGAAGAGTTTAAATAACTGTTGGCTATGCTGGAAGAAAAGGTTTGACTGAGGAAAAAAGGATGTAAATACAGGGAGAAGAAGAGACTGCTCCATCTATAACACGTCTTGCGGCCTCTGTGAAATTGGGAGGAGGATCAGTGATCCTGGAATGAGAAGCTCCTGACGGAGATGGAGCCACTTACAGTAGCAAGCTGCAATAAATACTCAGGGTTAAACCACTAAATATTGATCTGGGAACTGTTCCCAAGTTAAATCTTTAGTATTGTGATGATTCAGGACCAAATATGAGCTTGTTTTCGTCACCTTCATTGAGGTCTGCCTTTTATCCAAGTGTGACCAAGTGTCATTTTCCCCATTGTCTCATAGGAATTTGGGAATAACGGACTTACTCCTTTCAATCACAAACTACAAGAGTTTGTTTACCTTAAACAGACACCTACTGATAGTAAGATTTACAAGATCATTTTGGAGAGGTAGCTTCATTCCTTCCAGAGCTGTGCCTCATCTGGAATAACTGCAGCGAGAGACTTGACAGGGTGAATCCAAAGTCATCGTGCCGCAGAGTTTGGAAGCTTATTCACCATTTCACTTCATAATCATCCACTTTAACCTTCATCCAAAAACTATTTCTTGCCCTTGAATGGAAGCGCAGCCGGGTTTTCAGCGAGACTGCTGAAAACCACCATCTTTTTTCTGTTTAAATCGCTTATGTTTAATAGAATATCTGTCATTGCACACATGAAAACACAGACTGCTGATCACGCGCGTGCTGGAACTCAGATCTTCAGATGGAAACGCTGCACTGTTCACTCCTTCTCTTCCACATCAAAGCATCTTTCATCTCTCACCGCAGTCATATGTCAGGGTCAGGGAAAGAGATGAGTCAGCGACATGCTGATGACAGTCAGGATAAAGTAACCGCTCCGACTCTTCTCAGAAACTCAAACAAACAAAGGCCATAACTCACAACTGAGGAAGAGCTAATGCACCGTCTAAAACAGGTTCTTTAGGTTTTGCGGATTTAGGTTTGTCTTGGCTTTATCATTTATTTAAGTTTCACTTGAAAACACACTCGATTTGTGCTGCGACATCTTGGCACCAAGTGAGCACAGGTGGGGCGCGGCCTCCAGTCACGCACCAGTAACACACTACAACATGTAGCTCAGAGGAAACTCTTCTTACTTTGGGGTCTCGCAGGAAAAGAGCCTTCTGGATGAGAGCGTTGATGTCTCCTATCGGAGGGTAGTGCATCAGCAGGCCCAGGCAGGTCTGGAAGTTACTGGCAGTGACTGAAACACACCAGCAGAATCACCAGCAACTTCGGCAGCCGACAACAGAAGCACAGAGAGCTTATGTTCAACAAAGCATTTTAAACAACATGGAGTCACGAGAGCACGCCCACCCTGAAACTCAAAATCTCGACACAGCACAGTCGATATATGAACAACTTACAAAGGAAATGGTTTTCAGCACCATTAACTCCTGAGCTCGACAGGTCAGAAGTTATCTTCTATTATAAGCAGCAGAATGTGACTGAATGACCTGATTTCATCCCTATGTTTCCACTCAAGTGTGTCCTGTCGGCTGACAAGCCACGACAGGCAGCGGCGGATGGATTAAGAAACAAATGGAGCGTACGAGCATCTCGAATGTAGAGCAGCATGGCCACGAAGATGTAGTCCACCAGGTCCAGAGTGATGCTGTCGGCGAACAGCGCGTCCCAAACCACCATCAGGTCCTGGAGGGGGAACTCGCGTCCGAACAGCAGGCGCACCCACCGACTGAGGAGGAGGAGGAGGAGACAAGGATACAGTGGGTGTGTTGTACACGTGAGGCCAAAGCTGTGCGGCGTCGGCACTGACATGCCGTAGATCTGCGGCGCGATCTCCAGTCGGTTCAGGTGCATGTGCAGCTCCACGTCGTGCCTCTTCACCAGCTGGTCCTGGATGCGGTTGACTTTGGTTACTATGGCCACAGACGGGCCTGAATCCTGGGGCCGAGCGAAGGGGATGCTGGTGAGCATCTCCTCTTTGCCCTGCAGGGGGAAATCTTTTTATAACAAGCGTGTCATGATGTAAACGGTGCCCATGATGCAATTAGGTGCCTGTGTTGCACAACAACGTGGATCACACAACACGATGAAGACAGTCTGTTCCTAGAAGAGCTGTGTGGGTGCATTGTTCTAAGACACATTGATCAATATGATTCTGTTCAAAACATTGTGTGGGTCAGAATAACAGCAGCTCCATGATTCAAGCGCCCATTTTCAACACTAATGGAACGAGACCTGCATGTTTAAAACACAGCGTAGCAACACTGAATGCAACCATCTTTGTATTTGGACTGTCACTTCCCTTTCTACATCTGAGGCTCAACAAGTTCAACAATCACCTTCACCCTCAAAGCATTTTTATTTACAAAGTAGTGACAAAATTCAGAAGGTCTTTGACCTTGACTCTTATCATAGTCTCAGTGCTTTACAGCTGTGCTCCTGAACACTAGGCTGAAGGAGTTTCTTGGAAAAATAGAAACAAAACCACCAAATGACTACATTATTTCTCACTACTACTTCCAATCACAAAGTACAGTGTATTTTCACAGTACTCCCGCTTAAGAGCTTCAAATAAACACAACAACGCAGCTGTGAGTGAAAACACCTGCAGCGATCGATAAGAAAAAGAACTCACCCTTCTCACTTCTCTCTCGTAGCTGGAGAACCAGGGTTCGGCTGTCTCCATCAGTTGAGAGAACAAGGCACTGGAATGAGGAGTGTTGTAGAGAAGCTCAGTTGGGAAATGCATGTGTTGTAAACAAGTTCATACTATTGACTGACATGGAGTTTTGTTACAGGAACCAGGTCCAGAGATATCTGAAGAGGCGCGTAAGTCACATCTAGATTCAGACTCGTGATTCATGACACGTGGGACTGCTGCATCATCCACGTCAAGTCAAAACGCATCCAGATAAGTTGGTCACGAAACAGAGTGTAGCATTAGCACCGGTGAACTGTCGGCTAACTTGGTTCGTGTGGTGACTGTGGTTCTGTCCCGCGCTGATCCAGCGTTTTCAGTCACCATATCCGATACTGGAGAGCAATGTAATTGAGACAATGCGATAAGATGAACATAGACTAGAGACTTGACTTGGACTCGCAAAAAACTACTTGTGAGCATCATCACTTTCCTGACACAAATTTTATTACATGCATTTGTTACTCAAGTTCCCCATCGTAGCTCAGTACTACACATAGAGGAAATTTGAGTTACACATTTGTAAACTCCGGTTAAGACACACCTTCGTATTTGTACAAATTTGTGATCATTGAGAACAAGAACCCCATAGAATTCAACCAATATATTTGGTGTTAAATATTCCAACAGGAAATGCGCTCAATGGACAGCGCTCGAACAAAAGAGGTGAAGAAGAGGACGTTTCTAGCATGAGAAACTTTGAAAACTCCGGTAGAGCCACATTTGGTCCGTGTAGTCACAGGAAAGTTGACTACTACACAGACCTGATTGTATGTTGTGTTTCCTGAAGACTGTTTTCTGAACTAGTCACAATTGATGGTCACGATTTGAGAATCCAAAATACCAAGAGAACAAAAACAAGCTGCTAACTGTTCACAAAGTAAAGCGCTTGTGTTCAAACAACCAACCAAATACTCACTAGGCGTCATGCTCAAGGTAGTGAGGGTTTAACAAGCACTTCATCTCCTCACTGTGGAAACAAAGATGATGCTTAGGGGAATTCCTCTGGTGCTAAGTCGACCGGTGTGTAGCGTGACTGACCTGGGATCCGCCGTCTCGCTGGCGTGCTGGAAGGCCTGGTGGTCACAGTGCAGCACGAACACGATGGGAGCCAGCAGCTCGTGCATCCCCTGCAGACACAACATGGTAGCTCGGCGGTCACTCTCTCTTTAATAATGATGGAGGAGGTTGATAATGGGCGGTGGCAGATTTAATTCAGACGATGTTAACTACTGTTCAGCCAAGTGTCACTTTCACTTTACGTCCCTCCGTTGTCTGGCAACTGATTCAGACACGGGTGATTATTAAAAAGGTATGTGTACCAGCTTGTAAGTCACTCCCTCCGGTGCGGATGGGCAGCGTGCGATCAGACACGCGGCGGCTCTACCTGCTTGTAAAGAAGCTGCTCGTTTTCTCTGGCATAGCAGAACAGAATGTCCGTCAGCTTGGTCCTCACTTCTTCGTCCTGGAAGTATCGGATCTCTGGAAACCTTCGCGAAAAGACGTGGATTGTATTCATAAGCAGTAGATTAAAAAGAGTTGTTCCTGACGCTTACGTTCTCAGGACGTCCTGCTTGATCATCCCTTTGAGCTCTTTATCCTGAAAGAACTTGTTCCACAAGCTCTGGGGGAATAGAATCACACCAAAATCAGTATGAAATGGATTCGTGAGGTTTTCCTTGCAGAGGAAACATGACGATAATAGACCCATTCACTGTACAAAAGCACGAGCCATGGGTTCATTGTCACATGTCTAAAAGGTACATTCTCAGCATGTAATTTACAGTTTCAGTCACTGCAGGATTTTGTAGGTAGATCATGGTAATAAACAGATTCATTTAAACTTTTCCAACACTTCACATATACCATCAGCAACACTATGTCAGACATGGAGAGACTGAAAAGAAGCAAACCAAAGACTCGTGGTGAATCTCAATTCCTTCCTTAACCCTCAACCTCATTCCTCAAAACCAAGGGTAAAGAAAGTTTGGTTCCTTAGAAATGGGTCACCTCTTAACTGCAGATACGTCCTCACACTGTGGGTGGCAGCATTGCGCAAAAGCAGCGTTCAGTAAATCACACTTGGTGACGGTTTGAGCCCCCTGCGCTTCATTCTTGACAACATAAACATCACATATTCAGCAAACGTGTGAGACATGGGTCGGAAAGTCAAAATCATTTTCGACTTCTATTGAACCGCAACAGCCAACCCCACAGCAGGGGAGCTGAAGTGCAGAGCTTGTTTCACCTCCGTGGCACATTTAAAAAACCCATTATATTACATCACGCCGTCCATTTGAAGCGAAAGTCATCGCCAAGGCTGCTCTGCATGGTGTTTCATTGCACTACGAACTTAGCCGGTGCATCTACACTGGCCAGTCTGGGTCTTCCTCAACCCTAAGGTAGGTGCCAGCGAATCTTGAGAAGGCTTCACCTTCACCTTCTTCTACCGCTTATCCGGGGTCGGGTCGCGGAGGCAGCATTCAGAGCAAGGAAGCCCAAACTTCCCGGTCCGCACAAACCTCCTCCAGCTCCTCCTGGGGGATCCCGAGGCGTTCCCAGGCTAGACCAGAGACATAATCTCTCCAGCGAGTCCTGGGTCTTCCCCGGGGTCTCCTCCAGGTAGGACATGCCCGGAACACCTCCCCAGGGAGGCGTCCAGGGGGCATCCGGATCAGATGCCCGAGCCACCTCAGCTGGTTCCTCTCGATGTGGAGGAGCAGCGGCTCCACCCCGAGCTCCTCCCGGATGACCGAACTCCTCACCCTATCTCTAAGGGTGCGCCCAGCCACCCTGCGGAGGAAACTCATCTCAGCCGCTTGTATCCGCGATCTCATCCTTTCGGTCATTACCCAAAGCTCGTGACCATAGGTGAGGTCTCGAGAAGGCTACTTTCCTCAATCTCGCTCCTCAACTTAACTTCCTAAGAATCGGGACACTCCTTATTTCTCCCATCGCCTCTAAATGTTTCATCCGCGGGGGCTACCTCACCAATCTTCCAGCCACACGTCTCTCTACCAGTGTGCTTTCACTTCCCTGTCTGATTTTGTTGGTGAAAAGCTCTTAATTCCTTTATCCCCGGCCTTTTTTAAAATAATTTTGTCTGGTGCCTTGGATGTTTTGATCACCAAAACCGCCTGAAGTTCTAAATCCCAGCAAGGACATTTGAAATGAGCCATAGGACTCACCCCTTCATCCTGTGACAGAGGGTTGTTGACCACCAGATCCTGCTGACCTGCAGCTTTTCGAGGGTTGGTGATGTGCTGTGGCAGAAAAAGAAACAGCAATTCTAAATACCTCCAAATAATCTGCTGACACTGGAATCAGTACAGAGCTTCATTTATTTTCTAGTAATGAATATTAAAATGTATTCTGATCCCTCAAACTTTGGAGAAAATTCTGGAGTTATTATGTGAAGATTACCGTTTCTTTGATCTTCTCGTAGTGCGCCCGCTGCTCTCGGGTCTTGTTGATCCACTGACTCTTATCTTCCGGCAGAGCGTCCAAATACAGCTGTCAAAAGGTCGGTGGAAAAGGACATGAGACTTGAAGCTGCCTGTCAAAGTCACGCACACGCAGCAACTTTCAAACCACAGAATTGTCAGTATGATGAAAACAGGAGCTGCCAAAGCCAGTGTTTTTCAGAGGTGGGGAATCTGCCAAAGGTACTTTATCAAACTTGATGGAACGGCTTTATGTGTTTGGCAGTCACCTTCCAGCACACGCTCCGAAATCGGCTGCTCCTTAGTCGCCCGCTGATGCCTGCCTGTCGGATCCTGGCCAGGTAATTACTGTTGGAAAACAAGTCGTCCCATTCTTTCCTGAGGAGGACACCAAGGAGATTTATGACTTTCCCCACCCAAATTGGCCACAATGCTCTCTCCAACGTGTCATCCCGCAGCAAACCAGTGGAGCACTGAGCTCCCGCCAAGGGCACGTGACACATCAACCCAAGATGGAAGCAAGAAGACTCACCTGTACGACAGGAAGGTTGAGGGTGAGTGAGTGCTGCCGTCGACAGAACCTCCTGCTGAAGGACACAGAACACAACTCAGAGTTTTACAGATGCTGCCTGCGTAATGAAGGTTTTTGTGGGGATGATTGAAAAAGGCTTTCAGTCTATTTATTAGACTGACTTTAAAGATAGACTTTATTCATGGTATTTGTACTTATTTTTTGAACCTCTCATAATGCTCCTGTGTTCCTCATCAGGAGGTCATCATGAGACAACATTTCTAGGCCTCTGGTCTAATGAAGTCTTGCCAATTTATCATTTTTGCTATTAATAACTTGCTGCTGTGTTGGGGAGTACACAAGACGTCTTTGTTTAATGTCTGATAATCACATCAGTACAGACAGCAGCAGTCAAATGAACATGTGCCAGAGAGATCAAGATGAAGAGCAAAAGCCCAATCCAGTCTGGATTTGCATTACCAAGCAGCAGATACACAACTGTCATGATCTATTACTGACACAGTCGGAGCACAAATGTATAGAGAGCCATTCGGGAAGGAAGTAGAGCAAAATAATAGTATTCGGTTACCTTTCAAAGTAAAGCAAAATCCGTAAAACGATCGCTATAGAATGTATCCATAACCCAATGCCACAAGTCAACACAGAAGTTGTTTTGGAGGCCATTATGACAAGACCATTGACGGCTGCTAATGTTATAATGGAGGCTCATTTTAGATTCATCGGTCAGACAGAACACAGAAGGTTGCAGCACACAGAGCATTGGGACATTGGGCTTTACTGTCCTGCACATCATACTACTTCCGACACCGAATGTGGCAGAGAAGAATTTGAGATTATAAGATCGAAGTTGGTTACACTGTCATGCCGTCAGTAACAGGTCAATAATGATACTGTAGTAAGGCCACTGCACTAGTCGACCCCGAGGCTAGTTTTTGTGACATGACATAAATGACAGAAGCTCGCCATGTGAACGTCTACTTCTTCTGTACTAGGCATAGTTTTAATGACTCAACATTAAAAAAGCAGACAGAAGCTTCGACTCTCTTATCTCTCTATTGCCACTAACAATCCTAACTTGCAGGTGAAGACGCACGCAAGTCAAAGAGCTGTCTATCAACATCAACTGCAGATGTGGATGATTCCACAGGGACACTCACGATGAATATTCATCAGCTCAACATGTCAGCCGTCAACCTTTTCACTCACACGCATACAAACACAAAACACCCTCCTGGGCATTGGCATGTCAGGTGACTCACGCCTAACTAAGACTCAATTGGTATTTTACTTAAGCCCCAATTAAGCCTCCTGATATGACTACTTCTCTTCAGGAAGACTCAGGATGCAGTGGCAGATCCACAGAGAGTATTTCTCAACAAAGGACCATCAACCAGTGGCAGCGACTGGTGAACTCAGAGAGGAGAAACAGGCCAGCAGGGAGTTCTCCACACAGATAAGTGAGTTACAAGGTACTCAGAGTAAATGGCAAACCCTCATTCTTTGACTGTAATGTGATCAGTCATCCACTACAACACTTATCAGACACAAGGCTCAGTCCCCAGACGTCATCCACCAGGAAACTGAATTACACCCTTTTAGTCATGGGAAAAAGAAGTATACATTGTGAGGTGGAACAAGAGAATTACAAATGCATGATTCTACAAATAAAGATTCATGTAAGAAGAGGGCCTCTTCTCACAATGATGACATAATTATTCATGTAAATTATGGACTATAGAGCGCACCGGAATATTAGCCCCACCACTAAATTTAAGAAGGAAAATAGATCTTGTTCATACATAAGCTGACAACGGTCTATAGAAGCCGCGGGTGAGGTCGGTGGTGCATCCGGCTTAAAAATGCATGAGGATCACTTCTAAACTGGTTCTGAAAACGGGGTCCAGCATCGAGACTGACCCATGAAACAAAACGAGCAACGTTCTGAACTTTAATCGTGAACTCCTCAAGTCTTTTATTGACATTAAAGTGCTAAAAATGCATGGTTTCCATCTGAAGTTTTGACACTACAGCTGGTCTCAGCTGCTGCTTCTTGTCTCCGGTCCTCCAGCAGGAGGCTCTGTTGGCAGAGTTGTGGACATGCGGGCAAAACGGCGCTTTGGGGTCAATAAAATGCCTGTGATTTCAACGGTTTGATGTGAGAAGGCTCAATATTTTGGCAGCATGACGCTCTCTGGCCTGTATAAATCCATACGTTAGCCACATTGTTGTATTGGTCGCAGGGTTAGACAGCGAGAAAAAAGTAATGGCTTATAGTCCGAGAATTACAGTAAATAAAAAACAGGACAACAGCATGTAGTTAAAATAATACCAGTAAATAAATGGGTTAACTGAATTAAAAATATAACAATCGCCTTCCACTGAAAGTTGTCCTGATAGTACGGGATTATAATTTATTTTCTCCAAAGACTTTCTAGGGCTTTGATCTCACTCTGTTGGCAGTTGAGAGTGAAAATAAAATAAAAAAAACAGCGGTTGTGACGTACTGCTGCGGTTCTTGTTAAAGCTATTGAGGGGGTCAAAGCCTGTCTCCTGCTGCTCATCTGGCTGAAGCGGGTGGCGGGTCTCGAAGTTGGGGTGCTGCATGGCTGCGACCGGGCCAAACCTACAGAAAGAAAGGAAGGAAGGACAACATCAGGCAAGCAATTTATAACAGCCAGATAATATTTCACATGGTAGCAGTTATGAATCCCCGAATATCCAACAACTCTCTGAGGTAAATGACAAAGTGAGCAGCAGCTGCTGATACCAACAACAAGCTGGGAACAGAAAGCTGGAAGCCTTAGCTTTCTTAATCGATAACTGACCTCCGACCTTTCTTGGAAAGCATGCAAGTCAATTTACTACAGGAATGTTTAACATCAGTCCTCACCGTTTCTCTTCTTAGTCGACACCCAACAGAAGAGATTGGCCTCTCTGCAAGAGGACAAAGGCATTTTAAACAGGGATCCAATGAAGATACATGTTATATGACAATAGATATTCATTTCTTGTATTCAACATCATTTTATGATTTTGAGCAGTTTGAAAATTGGCCTTACTTAAGAACATACTGGACTCAACAGGAACTCTGGATCAAGCTCATTTCACTCAAAATATGAAGACTTTTTGAAGACCATTTTCCAATCTTTGCTGAACCTATTCATGGCCACACCAACATTTTTGCCTCCACTTCCTTAACCACATGGTAGAGCAAATATTCAGACCTTTGAACCATTACCACAGAGGCCACATAAAGCCACCCATATTGTGCAACCTCTACCTTTTGGTTAACATGCATAACATTAACAAACAATTTTGAAATATATACATTTAAAGTCTTGTAGTTAAAGGGTTAAACAGACTGCAACTGCGTTTGACCAAATCCACTCTGTCAAAATCTTTGGTGAAATACATTTTATTGCAGAAAGAAACAAGTCTAACACTGAGAGACAAAACCAGTTTATACTGCCAATGCACATTAAAGGGTTTAAATATGATAAGAACAAAATCATTAGAGTAAACTGAGAAAAAGCATCGGTGTGTTTGCAAAACATTAACAAGGAAATAGATACACCAGATGAAATCCATGCAGCCCAACATTAAAGGGTGGAAATAAGCCTCAAGATTAATAAAGCACAGACGTTAAAATACAAATGTTTGACGACTGCACTGTGCGGAGGAAAATATACAAATGAAAACTGTGACATGATAAAATATAGAAAAAAAAATAGAAAATTATATGAAAAACTGTATTGTTACGGTGTATGGAGGCTGTTCCTTCAAATCTCAAGAGTGAGAGTAACTCGCGTCGCTGTTGTCCTCCTCCATATATACAGGACTAAACACAAGCAGCGAGGGAAATTAGGTCATTAAGGAAGCAAATGAATAAATCAATTGTTTAATATTAATGCCAACTCTGCACTTGTCACATAGCAACGGACAATATGACTCTTCTCCTTTCTAGATGAAAATGAAATAAAAACACACGCATGCATTCTGAAGTTAAAATATTGAAATGCATTTCATAATGATCATTTATGAATATTTCACCAGCATTTATGAACTTGGAATCTGGACCTGAAAATGGGGAGCGGTTGAGTCGGACACCAACGGAGGAGCTGACTTAATAATAACACATAATACACTTACTAAGAGTGTGTCATTCCTACATGAGTTTTTTCTGTCTTTCGATGTGCCTTCTACCATGTACGTCTGCTGTGTCACCAGTCTTCACGCCTCTATTTTTATGTCCATTGATTTGGTTTCTCTTTGTGACTGAGATTTTACGTCTTCATTACTGTGTGTGTGTGTGCTGTGTACGAGGATCTATAATGCGTCTTCTGCCTCGACACTCCCTTTGATTTGTTTCTGGATTCCATGGGTCAATTTACACATTGATTTAAGGTTAGTATGTTATCCAACCACCAATACCAGGTCAGAACAATCACCTCCAGTCAACCAGAGTTCACAGAGTTCTCTACTTGACAATGTAGGTTAACAAATTCTGCCTCCAGTCTTCATCCGGCTTGGGATTACTCCATATTTATGAATATAGTTAGCCTAATTCACAATCCAGGCCCAACAGCCCGCTTCCACACGGCTCTATTTCTCTTTATTAATTGTGGAAATAACAGAACAAAGGAATCTCTTAAACCCCATTAGCATTTGAATAGAATTATCTCGCATAAATCAGACACTTGCTTCATCAATATGAATCATAGAAATGATATGTGACTGCTGTCCGTTCGCTCTATGAATGAATTGACATGCAGACAAAGACAGCTCACTTTTAAGAGGTTTGTCTTCCACTGCAACCACTGCATTTTAAACTATGCAACATTGCATGTCTTTCCATTCCAAGTTCTGGTTGGGGTTAAATTTGATACCGATCAGCCAGAGTGCTGATCACTCAACAATATTAATCACATGGACTGACAATGAATTTGTTATCAAAATGATGAAAACGTGAACCATTCAATCATTTTAATTCAGGCACGGTTTTATATATCTCTTCAAGGAGGCAAAAAAATAGAAAAACCTTGCTGAATGCAACAATTATTCTGTGTATTTCCGTTGAGTCAGACTCCAGGACACTTGGTAATTCACCATCTGACTTTGTAGTTTTCAATCTGTGGCAACAGATTGATAAATATTTTTTACAGCTTGCTCATCAGATCATTCTCTTATTGTCCACATGACACCAAACTCTCCTCTCATTGCTGCTTTCTTCCAATATTCTTGTATGGCCACACAACCAAACAGCTCTCCTGGAAACCCCCCCATCATTAGATCCGTAATAGGTCTGATCCCTCATTTAGGTTCAAAGTCCTGCTGGTCAGGAAGTCTTGGACTTACTTGAGCAGCATTAGAAAGACACGTCAACTGTGACAACAACAAATGGACAGTGTCTGCGTGTCATTTTATGAACTGCCTTAACATGGAGTCACTACTACAAACATTCTAACAGTGTTCATAACAGTGTAATCCTCTATTACAGGTACTCACAGCTCTTCAGCAGGATTTGTACTCCACATCCTGTGTTCAAGCGCGACTGTTTAAACTGAGATCACTGACAGAATTATTACAAACGTCCCTTCTATTTACCAATAGTAACCATTGAGATTCAACACAATGATAGCAAGTTTTTTTTATCATGAAAAAACATTAAAAGACATTTGTGAGCGACTTTAATGTCTCTCTACGTTGAAGTTGCATTATGGTATTTTTCCCAGAAATATAGTGTTTTAGGTTAACGCAATTGTCACAATAATCAGACAACCCGATTATCATTGTCCTACATACATATTTTTTCGCATACATTTTGTACAAACGAGTGGAGAAATGAGTGACAGTGATTTTGCGGACAGCAAAAGTAAAAGCACTGCTGAGACTGATTTGGCTCTGACCAGAGCGTAGTCAGTCATAATGGGGGTTAAGAGCAAAATGTGCCGAAAAACAGCCGCAGGAAAAGCAGCACAACAAATAATCAGTTCCGTCATTTGCCACAGCCACACAGTGGACTAGAACGAAGGTCCACAACAAGAACCACTTCCAAAGATAGGCACAAGATTAACTCAGCAACACGGTGAGCAAACCCTGGCTCAGTTGTTTGGCAACCACCAAACATATAATAAAACAAACACTTGCATATCATCCATCCCTAATCTGCAGTCTTCAATGCTGTTATTTTCTTTTTTTAAAAAAGAGGGAGTGGTAAGTGACTACGTCTCCAGGACTCAGAGACGTGCAGGTGGGATCAGAGCCGACCCTTCTCATCCTGGACATGGACTGTGTGTGGACATTGTTCCTCTTCCCTCTGGCAGGAGGCTACGGTCCATCCAGACCAGAACCTCCCGTCACAGGAACAGCTTCTTTCCCTCGGCCATCAGACTGTTGAATTCTTGATCAGCCTTTGTTGTTTGTGGGTTATTTTATATATTTCTATTTATTTTATTGACAGCACTTTATTCCGAAACACTTTCCTAGTTGGTGGGATCCTCACTGACAACTGGCAACAGTGTTCAATGTTGATAAGATTTTTCCTCAGGAAAAGCACTACGGCATTTAAAGCAAGCACGGTTGAAGCCATCCTGCAGCATTTATTCTCCATTTAGGATGGATTTCACTTGTGAAAGAATCCCTATGTGCTACACTACCATATTTAGAGTTGAATTGTTATTTAAGGACAACCATGTTATATCACACTACTTTCATCATAATACCACTATCACATATTGACAAGAGAAAACAGTTTTAGTACTCATGATTGCTTAAAAGGTTCAGATGGATCTAGTTCAGCAGTCATTTTTCAACAATGTTAAGACAACAACTCATGTAAATGAGGACAAGTTTTGTTTAACTGCAAGCACAAACATTGAACTAAGAGCCTTGATGCGCAGTAAAATACAGTATATTTTAAAGGGCCCTACAGGGCTTTGAACACTGAATTGAACCGTGGGTTTACTGGAGGAAGGGTAATATTTTTCATTGTATATACTGAAATAAAAATGAAAATAAGCATGATCATACTGTACAAGAATAACATCTCTTTACACAACTCTTTTGTACATTGTTATTAATAATGCAGTAGATCGGTCAGACTGAATCCATAATACTGGACCTTTTTGCTATAATATACCAGACATAAAAAAAATAAAAATTAAGAGGAAAAATGTGTTCAGAGGTGAATATATTGAAAAGCTTGAATTCACAACACGTGCACCAATTTACATAAGGGTCAACAAATGTCAAAGGCAAAAATTCTGGAAATACATAAAGCATAACAACAAAATTAGACACAAAACTCGCTATTTTTAGAATGAATTACACAAACCTATTAAATAATAAAAATACTTGACACTGCATAAAAACACTGCAGCTTTGAAAGAAAAATAAATAACATACAAAATATTTTTAATATTCAGTAAAATGAATAGTGTTTATCCTCTTGTCACTGAACAGATCAAACCCACAATGTAAACTTCACCTATATTTCTCACTGGACTGGCCGATAATGATGTCATGCTTATATCGGCAGCGATATATCGGCCGGCCCATTGATCGGTGTAGCCCTAAATCACTTTTTATTAATTTTTCCAATATAAACGACATTCTGTGATCACCAAAGGGTTCAGGTAAAAAAGGCAACTCTCATAAACTCAGATCTCAAGTGTGTCACAATCCACCATCATTATCTTCCCACAGACACACAAAGGAATGCTTCAGTCAGCAGAAGGTTCTTGCGCCGAAAGGCTCAACTGCTTTTAACACAGAAAATGGCATGTAGCTGGGAGAGGTCCTGTAGTAGAAACAATACAGGTGCTGACGTTAAAATAATCCTCCTACCGAACAATACACAAAATTAATCTCTGATTTTTTTTTTGTTTTGTTGTTGTCCTGAAACCCACAAATGTCAGGCACCGACAAGCGGCTGCTAGTGTCAATGTCAACAACTGGCAGATTTTGAAGCTTCGACAAAGTGCAACACCCGAGTTAAACAAACTCACATGCCTCTGCTTCAACAAGATCCCAGCCAGGGGCCAGTGTGGTCACATGCTGCACAGGAGGCCAAGGAAAAAAAGAGTGGAGGATTCCTGACGCACTGAACTTGACTGCTTTCATCAGCAATACATGAAACCTCAGGGATGATATTCAAATCAGGTAAAACAAATCAGATTTAGGATTGCCACTAGTGCATTTTCAGACCAAAACATATCATGTCTAAGTCACATTCTCAATATTCAGGGAGTTACAGAGCATGAACTCACTACATTCAACATCTAATACAACCTACTGTACAAACCAAGTGGAGCTACATCTAAAATAAGCAAATAAGTAAATAAAAATCTCAGGAATCATTACTGGACGAACATGTAGCCTGAAACGGTGCCATATACTCTGCACTTGTCTGAGAACTATCGCAGTCTCAGGCATGAAGCAGCGTGATAGCTTGCTGACAGGGAGTGTTAGCAGTTAGCAGACCTCTGTGCTCCCCTCTCTCTTCAAATTTAAGGTCACACTGGAGGTAAAAATCGACTACACTACAATAAGTTTGTGCTTGTACAGAAGTTAAAGATGTATTTAGATTTAAATCATGACAGTAGGGACACTAACAGCATCAGATATTCCACATGCAGACAGCGAACAGCGCCGAGGGGTAGCTAGCACTGGCGCGTAGCAACGCTCCACGAACTACTTTTAAACAGATATCAGACGTTCAGAATGGTTATACTGTCATAATATTCTGCTCCTGAGACGGTAGCCGGACTCATGGGGAAGTTGTAACCGAGCATATGAGCGGCCCTGTTGTTACTTCCGACACACGCAACGGCTTCTGGGAACTGCGGGAATGACACACAGCCGGGCGGCCAGTCATGCCCCGCAAATATGTCTGGCAGAAGATACATGGTTATTTCAAAAAGGTACCTACTCCGATCACGCAGAAGTCTGCATTCTGCAGGCTGAAGCTGTCGCTGATTTGTAAACAGAAGCGAGTCAGGCGGATGTGCTGAGGAACCAGCTGACTGGTCATGTGACCGGAGCCGCCAGAAACACTTTGCATTAGCGCTGTTTGCGCACTATGTTTATGCACTCGAGCACGTTCAGTCCATTTCTAACTCGTCTCGACAAATTGTTTAAAAACAATTGCTTTTTTGTATTATCACTCCTCCGCAAAAAAACTATATTTATCTTTTACTTCATATGAGAACAATCCTTCAACACACTCATTATAAATCGTTTAATATTTCAGACCAAAATATTTTGTTTTCTCTTTCACACTGACAAAAACAAATCCTTTATTTTGCTAAATGGATAAAATTTACAAGAAAGTTATCATTTTATTCTTATCTAAATATGAAGACCATCTTTAAAACATAGAATTGTAAACTTAATCACGAACATGCTTCCTTTTTTTTAACATTAATCCATGGAAATGATGAGAAAAGCAGGGCACGAACAATCATTAAAAAATGAATCTCGATGGTGCCGCTAATATACAGAGAGGGTTAATGAAGTCAGTATTATGCTTTCTAAATTACAGCAATTTCTGAGGTCAGACAAGTCATTATTATCTCTGGAGTGCTTTGCATAAACAACTTGATCGCAAAGTGCTGCCAGGCGAGGGAGCATATATATATATATCTATATCTATATATATATATATAGATATATATATATATATATATATATATATATATATATATATATATATATATATATATATATATATATATATATATATATATATATATATATATATACCGACTGAATATAAGACAAAGTAGTACGATGGCCATAATCGACAAAATGCAGGAGCCCCTGGTGACATATGACAGCATCAGTGTGTTGGTTTATGTGTTTGTGCCGTGATGGAGGTTACCACCAATCATAATTATTACCACCATCATCATTACGGCATTTCAAGAACGCCATTATCATTGTTATTATAGCTAATATTACTGATGATGAGGCTTCTGTGGCCTCTTGTTGGCCCTGATGAAGATATTGTCATGGAAACAGATGAAAGAAAAGACCATTGCTTTATTTAATTGCTCAATAAAGCTGCGCCGGGTTCTCGGTGTTGCATTGTCTCAATATAGAGTGGGAACAGAGCCGCGGAAAAGGCACATTATAATAAGAATCTAAGAAGAGATAAGAACTGGGAGCAGCAGTCATGTGACTTTGGGGAGCAGGAACGGCTGGTACACTGAGCAACAGAGAGGAATATTGTTCTTGAACAATGAGTAACTGGAGCTGACACTGCAGGGTGATATAGAATATAAACATACACCTGCTTAATAACTAACAGTAACAGTACCGTTACAGTGTGTCTTAGGAACACTATACCATCTAAAGCAGACCTTGGCCAGATGTGCCCTTTACCTGTTTTGTATGTGGCCCTCGTGAGGTGAGTGAGTGCGTAAAACCATAAAATTGTTCATGTCAAAATGTTTCTGACAACTACTAGACGTTTATTGTTATTATTCATTACTAGTTCAACTGTATAACATGTCAAAGTTTATTGTTTGGGGACTTAGATTGCTATTTTTCTTCTAGCCCCACAAAATAAATGCAAAGAAAAAAAACAAAAAAAACCCACAAACATTTAGAAGTGTTTCACATTTATGGATGTTTTGTCCGTACTTATTGTCTCTTCTTGAAACTCAACAATGCAGAAAAGGCCTAACAGTTGGAGGGCACCGCATGTACTCATATTTTGCCCCAGCTTCGCCCTTTAACAGACTTCACTATTGGTTTACAACCGAAGCACGGGCCTTTGGAATGAGTTACCTGATAGCTGGGGCACAGATACTTCGCTCCATTACCATGAGGAAAACCCATCCCATTTTGGTTTGACTCCCCTCACAGCAGCACAGTATATAGTGTGGCCCAATAGGAAATTTAACAGCCCACTCCTGATCTAAAGGTATAAGATTCAAATTTTTATTCACATTACAAATCTGTTTCTGAATTTGAAATCAGTTTTCTTGGCAGGTTAGTGCTCCCCTATAGAAAACAGAGTTGACCTCCATTAGCTCTCAAGAGTGAATTGAGCTCGTATCTCTAGATGAGATTAGATGGCATTTATTAGTCCCACAGTGGGGAAATTCAGTGATTCTTTACATTAACACAAAAGCTCTTTATCGATTGGTTGCAGAAAACGCATTCATTGCTGCATTAGCTGTTCACTTAGATAAAGGAGTGAATCGTCACCACAAATAGGATGAGGTTATTGAAAAAGCTGCTCTTTATTGTTGTAATGAACCTTTTAACAGTAAAACAATTTCTTATGACAAGCACAGGATATTTTGGACATAACACGTTTTACATTTTTCAGTATTTACACACACATGCAAGTAGAGAATTTACCAAACAAACTATGGAAAAGGAGATCCAGTTGCTGTTCACGAACATGTGATGTAAGAAAGAGGAGTTTGTATAAAAGAACCAGGTCTGACTCGGACACTATCATAAATGTACTGTAGACATAGAAAAAGACAATAGCATGGACAGTAGAAAAACCTTCGGACAGTGCCACTCTTCTGTAAGGCATTTTTGGCAGGAATAGTTACACAAACATATTTAAACAGGGATGAGCTCTCATTATTAGGTCGCCTACAATGAAACTACTGGGACTGACAACATGTCAGGTTTCAAAGCTAATACCTGCTACAGTTTATTTCGGTAGATCAGAAAGCACGTCCTGGACTTGAACATGAGACATAACGTTGCACTCGCTTCTTGCTAAAGTCCTGTTAGCAAACTCTGGACGTTAGAAAAGTAGCACACAATTGCTGAGCTTTGATAGTAATAAGCATTTGGAGTTTAGGCGACATGACTATTTGAATAAATATTTCAAAATGTTATTTACATATTAGATGGATCTCTAAAAACAAAAATGACGACAGGGCAAAAAGTTTTATTCACTTCTGGACTCCTGCAAGTCAGGTATTTTTGAGGTGCAACACAGTTGTTTACATTGACGTAAACAAGAGTATAACCCTAAATGTGAAGGCTACAGGACAGACACAGAAAGAGAGTCTGGATGCAGAAGGCTGAAATTAGAGAGGGGCATATAAACTCAAATCAATATTTTGGATGCTTCATTTTTTTTTCACATCAATTTGAGCTTATGATGACAAAGGAAATCTGCACACAGGTGACTACTTTATAAGAATAGCATGGATGAAGTAACACTCTTTTGGTGTCATTTTAAAATATAAGACAACAGACGTCCTAAAATGGGTCCGTCACCACGTCAGCTCGAACACTTGTCTGCTTGCGTGAGGAATGAGGATGTGTTGAGTAACCACATGAGTTCAGAGGAAACATATGGCTAAAGAGTCTCTGCTTCAGGGTCAGATGTAGCTCTGCTGCTCCTCCTTGAGTCCTAAAATAGTCTGGGTGCAAACATCTGAGCCTTTCAAAGTTGCTATCAAGCTCAAGTCGATTTTGCCTGTTTCTGCGTCATCCCGGCTCGGAGTCCTTCTGACCTCCAAGGAGTTGTCCAAACCGCAGCTCTGGTTTCCTCTCATGTGCTTCTGGAGCGCACTGTAGCACTGGCCCTGGTCTTGGCTAATGAAGAAGCTGCGTATGGCTTGTGTGGGCAGGCCCAGTTGAGCGGACAGCGTGTGAATGGCCTCGTCGTCGGGGTTCAGACCCACATCCTGGATGAAGCTCTGCAGGATCCTCACAGCCTCTTGAGACACTTTCAACCCAAGATCATGGAGCTGGACTTTGAATCCTTGTCTTCCTGCGCCCAAACCATCCTCCTGCTTCACATTGGAACATTTATCGTCAAACTCCTTCTTGAAAGAGGCAATTGTTCTGTCACCCACTCTGTCCTCCACTTTGTGGTCGTTTGGTGGCTCTTCAGTGGTGTCCTCCATCATAGGCTCATCAAATCCTTCGCCGTTACCCAACATCACAGCGTCCTCTCCTTCCTCTTCAGACTTAATCTCGATTTCGCCAGCGTTTCTCCCCCTGCCCTCCATTTGCACTCGGAATCCCCATTTCCAGCCCACGTCAGACCCAGGAGGAGATGCAGCACTTGGTTGCCGTGGCGACAAATGTGGTCCCGCCTCCCGATTCAGCAGTTGATGGGGTTGTGGTGGGTGAAGCAGCGAGTCCTGTTGAAACTGAGGAGACAAAGAAACTGACTTTGACTCTGTGATTCGACATTTGCCTGTGAAGCAGCCATAAAGGACTGAAGACAGCGATGCTGCCCATTCAAGAGGTGGCACCTCGGAAACCCCATCTAGAGGGAGGATTCATGGTCTCACCAGAGCGTTGTCGTTACTCAGCAGGGAAATCCTCTCGCTGCAGTGCTGGGCCGTCAGAGACAGACTCTCCTGTTCGTATGCCGCGTCTCGCTCGGCCTGGGGCAGGCTGAGGAACCGCCGGATCATACACAGGTTATCCCACAGGGTCCTGTTCTCGGGACATGGATCCTCCTTCCAGCGCAGCAGCTCGCACAACCAGCCCTGCCATGACCAAAAGAGGGGATTGTCAAACCCGCAAACTAACCGCAACTTCAGTTAAGAAGTCCCTTCACAATACATTTTTCATGCTTAATAACATAATGTTAAGCATCATTTTCACTATTTCTAAATCAAATAATTCATCAATAAATAATATAAATGGTTTCTATGTTATATTGTCTATTGCAGATTATATAATTTCTCCGTTTTTTTCAATTGTTTTCTTCATTTTCTCATAATTTCCTGTTAAATTAGATTTTGACTGGGGGCTGTGAAATTGAAATTAGCTGTCGTGTAGTTTGGTCACTATACGCCAACAAACAATTTAAGAGTCATGAACTTACATCTCAATTCATTTGGATTGAAGGAGGAAATCAGAGACAACCCACTCCATTCAAGCAAGCACTCGCAAACCTTTTTAACTTACTACTGCATTGTTGTTACTTCCACTCATATATTTTCAAAATGAAATGTAATATCTTATCTTCTAATACGCTCTTTTAGAATTCATATATTTCTATATTAAGCTTGGGCCCCATAACACTTGTAATTTCTCGTAGTAAGTAATATTAGCCCTTCCACATGCCTGCAACACAAACATATCAAACTTGGAAATATATTGGCAAGATATCTAATCTTTTTCCCTGCCTGCATTTCAGAGAAAATAAAAAATAAGAGGCTTATCTTGGAAAGTAAAGCCTTACCAGTTTCAGATTCATAAACTAGAGTGTTGATTCATAAGCAGAATGAAAGGCTCACACACACACAATCGTACACCTGGCTGTAACCCAAAACCATCACACAATACCATCCAGATGCACACTGCAGATAACAGACAGAGCCATTATGCATCGATCTATCCAACACCTGCTTTGTACAGAGAGAAAACACGCTAGCCTCCAGGTTTTTGGACCTGTCCCAACTGTCACGAGGACTGTGCGAGCTTGACGGCGATTTCAGAGGGGAAAAAATGACGAGATAGATGAGGAAGAAGGAGAATGAGACACAGCTAAAACCCCTGCATTGGATGAGGGAAAATCATCCTCAAACAAAGGCAATAACAGGCTTATGGGTCTGCCATAAAACCACAACAATAAACACTCAAACCATGTGTGCGTGTTAACTGTATGCCAGGCGTGTGCACAAATAAGTGGCTTGCTAGAGTGTGTTTTCTCGGGCTGCTATTAAAGAGATTATTTAGAGCACAATAGCAGCCTGATGCACTAATAACAGTCCTCCGTGGTCGACAGCTGCTGCTTCATTATCTGCACTTTTGCTCCACACAAGAACACTTGAGGAGACGCTCGGAAGCAAAATCTGGCCTCATCAACGATCTTCACCAGTATGTTTACGAACCTGACTCTTGGAAACGGACACCTTGGCAAACAAGGCCTGAGACACTTTGGCTCGCTTCATTTCGTGCTGGATCTCCTCGTAGATGGACGAGTTGAGGACGCAACTGTCAGCCAACAGAACCCGCTCCGCTGTCGGGGACAGTCTGGTCTAGAGAGGGAGGACGAGTGATTTCAATGGGATTAGAGGCCATGGCATTGTGTTTAAATAGAATATCACAGCAAGTCTCCTTACGATGTGATATTTGACCCTGAAAAAAGTTTTTGTTTTTTTTTATATTTGAAACAGATCTACTTGATCTTGTAAAATATGATGTATTTTACAAGTAGTAACTTATCCAAATATTCAAAAGCAGGAAAAGAATAACCAAAGTAATTCATCAAATGTATGAGTGAAAATGATGGGTGAACCTCATCTCAGTGTCTCTGACCTGGGTGGGTCTGGGTGGTGAGGTGCATGTGAACCCAGTCAGGCTTCTCTCCTTCTCCACCTGGTAGATTCTCTCCCGCTCCACCTCAGGAAGCTGCAGGAAGCTGTGCATGGCGCGCAGGTTGATAAGCAAAGACTGGGACGCATGTTTGGGGTCTTCCTCCTTGCGCAAAATTTCAGAAAGTAGGCCCTGAGAAACCCATGCATGTGTAGAGAAAACAGAAAATAATGTAATTCAACCAACGTTGACACATAGAATCGTCTTTTGAACAGGAGGAATTCAATCCCAGCAAAGAAAGAAGTACCCAGGTCCACAATGAACCTGAGTGATTTCAACAGGAACTCTTCATGTTGTGACTAACCACTGGATGCCGCCATTTATTAATTTAACTTTAGATGTGACTTCTTCTTTAGCTGGGACTTCATTATGATGCTTTTATGTTGAAGGTGTTCGTTTTATTTTGGAAACGCAGATTCTACTTCCTACCTGGTTTACCGTTCCCGGTCAGGCTGCTCGGAACGTACGTCACTCGCTGCTGGTGTCAGTCAATGACGATGTAAGTTTTCGGTTACGGATTTTACACAGTTATAGGCAAACTGCTAGTTTTCTGTGTGTTTATTAAGAGGTGTAAATAATTGAAAATGCGTAACGAGTCTCTTAAAAACTGCCAGAATAGTTACAAATTAGTCAAGAGTAAGTGTGATGGTTTGCACCACTGCTATGCTAGTTTTGCTCAGTTTCATTCGAGTGTTCAAAGTACGTGAGAATAACATCATTAATAAAAATGTATCCGTCATGTAAGGCTTATGAGGAATGTCATTAGCTGATATCGTTCATGTTAGTCTTAGACTGTGTTGTCTATGTCAGACACTCACATTGACAGTGATGATGGTGACACTTTATGCGACAACAAAATATAAGGGTGTTGGATTCTTCGACCAGAGCTCTGAAATGTTTCATTTGAAAGTTATGTTGTTGCATCTAATTCCCATTACAACTCTGATTTCAGCTGGTAATGGTGAAAACAATGGTGCATTTACTACATTTACAATTCCTTCAGTGCTTTGAGTCATTGACCACTTTGACATGGAGTAAATCAAAGTACAAATCCATCCATAATATTTTTTTTACAGATAGCTAACAGTAGCAAATGCAGATGTTCTGCAATGTTGGCAGACTCTAATATTCTAAGAACCATTTTGTAAAAGTAGGAGGAACATTATTAATCATCAAGAGCATAACTGGAAAAAGTGGAAGTCTTCAAACAACCCTACCTGCGATATGTAACATGTAACATAATTTTGCTATCACGATTTCCTTGAGTTTTTAACCAATGATTAAACCACAGCATTAAATAGGTTGATTCATACTCAATCTCGCCCAAAGGGTAGATATGCTGACTTTCCCCCTCATTCTTAACAAAACAATTTGTTTGGTGAATACCTGCATGCTCTTCACTGTGTTTTTATTTTTGATTTCTTTTCTATTTTATTTTTTATCAGGATAATGGAAGCAGATGATGATGCTTTTTAAAATTAATTTCAGAGGACCGTAAGAATATTAAAATGAGAAAGGAAAGAGGGAAGAATAATTTGGAGGGGAAAGTCATGGAAAGAATAAAACTCAAGTGCGATGAGCCGGAGTTAAAGATGAGGAGAGAGAGAGGCAGTGTTTCTCTGAGGGCTAGTGATGAGATGGCCCAGCAGCTGCTTCACTGCTGGCACCGCGACTGTGCTGCAGTGAGCTGGCACACACACACACACACACACACACACACACACACACACACACACGCATGCATGTGAACACACACACGCATGTGAACACACACACACTGTATTAATACATGGCATCCACATGGGGGTGGGGGCACTGCAGCGAAGGGCATGCCAACGTGCCATATGCACACACACAACGCACCAAACATTTATCCAGAAAAAACCCTGTGGTGGCCTCTCTTCCTCTGTCCACTGCTTCACCAAATGTTTACAAAATTCAAGCATATTCTCGTTGCTGTATGAAGAAAGCTTTTTACAATATAGAATATATTTTTCATGACGCAATGTACACATCATGTGTTGCTTTATTTTCACTTTGTGTGTTGGCGTTATTGGTTAATGTTGGTAAGATAGATTTGCATTGCTTCATTGACCTTGCACAATCAATTTGCTGCATATCCTCAATTTCCACATACCTGGGTCCGGTTGAAGGCCACTCTGGCAAAGATGGCTTGGGAAATGCCGGCCCTCTTCAGCTCCTCGCGGACACAGTGGTAGATATCACCGGGGACATCTGCTTGGCCGAGATTAGAAGCTGTTTTCTGGTTCTGGGGGCCTGCTGCAGGGCTGTCACACAGAGCGAACTGCTGGGGGACTTGCGGGTCAGCAGCTTTGGAGAAGACTTTTGGGGGCCTCCCTACAGGATGGTGGTTGAGAAACTGCGGTGGAGCGGAGGAAAGGCCTTGACCTGATAGCATGAGGCTAACAGCGTACTGCTGGTTGAGGACCTGGGCCATCATGAGCTGCTGGGGTCGGTTCAAAGGTTGAGTCGGGTGAAGACCCAGAGAAGCACGAGCACAGATGTTGGGAACTCCGCCGTGAGGGAAGTGAAGTCCAGGACTCTGATCTGCAGTGGAGGCAGTGACTGGCTGCTGGATGGGGGTTATCAGTGTGGACGGGTCGGTGAAGTTTTCAGCCTCTGGAAAGACAGAAAGGCACATTTAAAAGCTTTGTCACAAAGCTATTTGGAATCTTCTAGTAAGGAATCTTTCAAAATCAAGAAAAGCTATTCATCTAACACAGTGGTTCTTAACCTTGTTGGAGGCACCGAACCCCACCAGTTTCATATGCTCATTCACCGAACCCTTCTTTAGTAAAAAATAAAATATGATACACTAACTGCAGACTAGACTGAGGGGCGGACCTCTGCGGCGGAGGCTCCACCGAACCCCTGAGACCGCCTCACCGAACCCCTAGGGTTCGATCGAACCCAGGTTAAGAACCACTGATCTAACACATTATTTTACAAGTGCATTTGATTCTGAATGTATCGTTTTTAGTGTGTATACAACCACTGTAGTGAACGTAACAAGATATTTGAATACATGACTATTTAAATTTTTATTTTGTCAGTTCTTTTATCAAATGTAAAAGTTACTGATCAGTCATATTCATTTACCATGTAAAACAATTCAAGTCAAGTTTTAGTATCAAGCATTACATTAAAATATACATTTAAATGAATTTAAAATCATGAAGATGATAAAATGTGAACACATTCCACCTGCCTTTAAAACGCTACTGTTGGCTTTTTATGCATCGCTTACCTTTGCATTTGGACTTCTTGAAGTGTTTGTACCAGCGGCCGAACTCCTGACACTTTCCAGCTGACACATTTGCATAGTATGTGCAGTTTACAATCGATGATATCATACTCTGGAACAGAAGGAAGTAGACAATAGAGAGCCATCAATATTTCCTCAGCTGCTGCAACGTCTCAGCTGTTCTCACATCTGATATTAATGAACTCTGTGATCTGTTATTAAAAAGACCCTCAGGTAAATTGGATAATATAGACGGATGAGAGCGTCAGCGTGAGCGGCTGGCACGTGTTTATGTACACCCCCCACCCCAAAGGCCGATCTTTGCAATCTTTACATCTGATTACAACTTTCATCTCCTCGTATTTATTTTAATCAACTTTGTGCAAATAAGGGGGTGACTGGTGATGGGGGGGATGTGGGGGAGGGGCGAGCTCTAGAACACTGCATGCAGCAAAGAATGAAATAAAAAAAAAAAAAAACATGAGGTAGAGCCATTTTTCTTTATAATGCTGTAGATTCTTATCCAGCCGGAGGGAAATAGCAGATGGTCTGAGCTGATTATTATGAATATTAATAAATAGGGCCATATCCAAATACTGCATGATTAATGTGAAACGCCGTCTGCTGCTGCACTTGCGTTTGATTAATAATAAACAAAAAATAAATAAATAAGTCACATGCAAAGGACGTGGTGGTGGGATTTGATGGAAGGGAGATAACTATTGTTCGTATGTGAAGGTGAATACGTGAGGATGGCTGAGCTTTTTAATTTAAAAGCAAACTACAGAGCCAGAGAACATCAAACCTCCACGTAACTTGTCTGAGTTTTATTTGGTCTGACCATTTTCATACAGATCGTATTAAATTTCAGGAGTTTCCATGGCAACAAAACAATCACAGCCGCGCTATTTTCCCGGAAACTGTACAAAGGAATCAGAGCTGTATTGTCATTCCACTGTTTAAATATACGGAGGCACACTGTAATTTTCTAGCTGTTTTCCTTTCTTGTGTGTACACCATCTATTTTCTACGCCGCTTTTGCAGTCATATACATTTATTCAATCTTAATCAGCAGTCCCATATATGAAAATATATGAAATGTATTTTATGATCCACACATGCCCTTGAATGATCAATATATATTTTCAATTATAGTGTAAGCATATCCACACTGAGGACAATGTGATTTTCACTGTAAATAAATAGATTTATGTGGGTCTAAAATGTAATTTCAAAACAAAACACAGATGTATCACAATCGTCTTATACCAATGCAGAGTATTAACAATAGATATATTTCTTTTGACAATTACTTAAGATAAGGTGCTTAAAATGCTGCACGTAAACATCGACCTGATGAAGTTCTTCAGGAGAAATCTGTTCTTTCAAGCTCTTCTGGCCAGATGTGACTTGACAGTAAAGTTTCTTAGTCATTGAATTAAAACTTTATTGAGCGACATACACAAATTGAATTTCCACTGAAGTGAGGGCCCAAGCTGATATAATTGAATTCAAATACTGTAGATATCCAGACTCACAATGGACGGCACACTGCGGTCAAATTGGTCTTGCAACCCAAACACCAGGTTTTTTTTGTCAGTGACCTAGAATTCTGAAATTTAAACGTCTGATGGACAGATAGTGTGATGGTTAGATAAAAAGGAGAGGCGGACAGAGGCGGGTTTCAGGGCGGAGATTTATAATGGGCTGCTGCCAAAGCAGATGGGCTTTTTAAGAGATATTCATCTCTGTATTTCTCTCCCATGCTCTCTATAGCTAATCTACCTCTGCATCTGGACGTCTGTGAGAGAGCGTGCAGCTTCTATCTCAGGCACCAATGACTCAAAATGGCTATTCGTGAAACACACCTACTGCATGCAACACCCTTTTAAATGCACACCGACAGTATCTACCTGAGACAGAGGACACTCTTTGGCCAGCGAGCTCTGGTTCATGTCCTTCAGAAGCTCCTTCAGAGCGTTCCTCACTGTCGCGTGAGTCCACTGCTCAGCTGGCAGGTCCTCCAATTTAGGGCAGCTGTAATGACAACACGATGGCATCAGGATTTGTCAGTAGTAAA
Organism: Synchiropus splendidus; assembly: GCF_027744825.2. Taxonomy (NCBI): domain Eukaryota; kingdom Metazoa; phylum Chordata; class Actinopteri; order Syngnathiformes; family Callionymidae; genus Synchiropus; species Synchiropus splendidus. The sequence continues at coordinate 10,065,141 of NC_071337.1, forward strand.
CAAAAATGACAAGCAAATGACACACCAAATGATGTTCTTCTCGCGATGTTATTTCATGCCAGCACTGTTCAAAACAAACAAGTCCCACAGATCCCTGGACTCTAAGGCAAGATTTAAATGAAATTTCAGATTTATATCGTAAAGCATCTGAACAATGCATACTCCATCGATGCATTTATCTAAATCTAATTTTATTACACCTCAGCAAACAAAGGGCATGTGGCTATTCTGAAAAATATGAATTTGTGGCCGCTTCCCATTATACAAAGCCACTTTGTTTATTTTGAGTCTGTTCCGGGTCACGTGGTGACAAGTGTAGTAATCTGATTGGTTAGAATGAAGTGGCCGTGTTTTCCAATGTGCTACGCTCAAAAGTGAGTTTGAGTCTCACACTGCGAGTCACTGTTAAAAAAATGTCAAAGTTTTGACAACTCCATGACCAACGAAGAAGTGAGCACATTTGTAAGTACAGTATACTTGTGAATTATGTCATTCAACACCCGAAAGATGGGCGACACGGAACACGTTTTTCAGAGAATTTGTCTTCTTTGTATTCGACCTAATTTTGGTCTTCGCCAGCATCTCTTGTCGTGTCTGCCTTTGGTGAAAACATCCTTGTTGAAACGAGGATAACAAGAGTACATTACTCATGTCATTTTATGGACACGCTGATCATCACAACAGACCCCACCTCTGTCTCCCCACTTTCCATGTTGTCCCTGTTTAAATGGCAAACCAAAGAGAAGCAGGGTTCACTCAGGCAGTCTGTTTAGTTCTCGAACTTTTAGTGGAAACGTGGCAATGGGGACTCAGATCGAGTGCAAAATAAGCTCCTTTTGCTTGTCATTGGGAGGTCACATGTAATCGCTTTCTTCCCTGACTGGTTTTGCGATACTATATAAATGCAAGTCTATTAAATTGACTTGGTTTCAGCTCAGTTGCTCCCAGAGTCAGATATGAACTAAATTTGACTTTGTTCCACCGTGTCTTCCTGCATAGTTGTAAGGCTACTGTACATGTGTATGTGTCGACCTGTACCTGTGAAGCTGTATTTTAAGGGTGATGACATGGTGAACATCCTGCAGCATGTCTGCCACTGTGGCATCGGGAGCATCTGTTACACAAGAGAGCGGCATTGGGTTCCATCTGCCCACCTGGATCAACCCTGGCAACACACAAACACATATAAAACAAACAATACAATCACGCTAATGTTCAGTGACATGAATCTGAGACTGTGGCTCTACTGATCACTTTGCAATGGAGGATAACATGTTCAATATTTAAGCAAAATTATCCATGATAGTTGGTTAGCTAGCAGCTAATGTCCCATCTTCTTCTTAACTCCAGTGCTGAGTTTCAATATTCCACAAGATAATTAGCTGTTGAAGTAATGCAGCAACCTGTAAATTATTCATTTTATCTCTGTGAAGTCGTTACTCTTCGATGAACCATCAAAAGGCCTCCCACCTCCTGCACGTTTAGTCTGTAAGAGCATTCTAAATAGCTCGGCTCTAAAAAGAGCAGCGACAGTTTTGAGTGTAAACATGTTCCAACTGTTTCACAGGAGAAACAGAAGAAGATGCTTTCGGTCAAACTTCGACTGAAAACCTCTGACATTGAACTTGTTCGTGACACATTTAAAACAGAATTCCTAACTAGTCCACGCGCCGCTAACTTTTGATTATTTTCCAGTTGGCCCAAAAAAGACTGATTCAGAGCTCCTTCACATTAATGAGGTAAGGAATCAAAACGTCTTAATTGGATTCTCTGCACTGATTCACTGCAAAATCGTTCATGCAAGGGAGAAAAAAAGCCTTGAAAATGAACAATCCGTTTGAACAATAAGCTTCTGGTGGCTCAAGAATAAACCTCTTCTCCTGCCACTTCACTTTTTTTTTTTTTTTGCTTAATAATGCAAGATTTCACATTCATTATTGTGATTACTTATTTCTGATTTCATTTGTGTTCAATTACTACACATGTAAACAAACCAAAACCTTGTGAAATAATATGAAACCATGTGATCAGTGCAAAGATATTAGTCATCGAAAGTCCAACCAGCAGCAGAACCAGGTGCAAGTCAAGTTCATCAAATTTACTTAAGAAAAAAAGAAGAAAAAAAAAATACCCTTGATGCAAACTCTTGAGAAAATTGTAAAAACTGTACGCCATGAATAAGATAAATATGATAAAACAACATCTAAATATAGAACAGTTTTTACTGTTGGGGGCGCCATCACTTGCTTTATCATTTTTTCTCCTCCATAGTTGGTAACTATCACATCTGCAGCTACAGCTGTCAAGTCAATTCAATGACACACTACTGCCACCATATGTGGCAAGTGTATTAAAACTGAGCATCTCACGGCCCAGAGGTGTAAAACAAAAAACTTCTAGCGGCCCTCTAAGGGGCGCTTGTGACCCAACTATGGTTAAGAATCACTGTCTTGGATGATAATAGAATTAGATCTCTGATTATCACCCTTTCTTGTCAGATGGTTTAGAATGATATACAGTGGTACCTCGGTTTTCGAATGTCTTGGAATTCAACAACAAAAATTTCTAGATTTTTTTGCTTCGGATTTCAAATAGGTTAGAGTGTCACAGGGGAGGCGCTCGCTCTCCACACCTCCGAGGTTGGAGCGCTCACTCCTGGGTTTAATGTCCTGTTGTGGGCTGGAGCTGGGACAGGGATGAGGCGAGTCTGGGACAGAGCGTGACTTGGTTTATGACTTTGTCACAGCCAAACTGCACAGAAGCGCACATTCAGAGCTGGACACGCACCGGGCACCTCTTCACTTCTGGAGAGACATCACTCACTCGGCAACCCCTCCCACATGCAGCGGCCACACACATAGAGGAACAGCGCACCTGCAGCAGACACTCTACATTCACTCCAACAAAAGCCTTTTTCCATTCATTGTAATGGGAAAAATCGATTCAGATTTCGAACAACTCGCTTCTCGAACCACCGTCTGGAACGGATTGTGGTCGAGAACCGAGGTACCACTGTATACTGTTCAGCATATGCAAAACAGATCCTACTAAACCTTTAAACATTACTTGAATGGCTATAGTTGAGAAGAACTATTTCCCCTTCATGGATAGATTCTACTTCATCTTAAAGTGTCTGTAAGTGTATCCACGTTTGGCCGGGGTCTAGTGCACTTGTGTCTCTCTTGTAATTTGTCCTGTCTTCTAATTCTTCCGTGATTATTTCTGCCCACAGTACTGCTTGTTCTCGATCCCTAATTACATGTCATTTGCTGCCCACGTGATTCTCCTCCAAACACACTACAGCAATATGATTATTATGATTATCACATTTTCTATTTACAGTTCCTCCACAATAGAAGCATATTTCAAAGGGTTGAGAAACTGTTTTGCAAATGAGCGACGATAGCGTGGTCTCTCTTCAACGTCGCTGGTTCTGCTTTTGTCTTGGTTAGCTAGCGGTCTTCATCATCCTTCTCTAGGTCCACCTCCCCTCTTCATGTTGCCGTTCATCACATCCATGGACCAAAGCAGTTGGTCCTCCTCTTCTTCTACCTGGTGCCTCCATTTCAAACATTATTTATGTCCCTTTCTTTCCTGGCCTCTCCAACTTTGTGTGTGTGTGTGTGCTTGTTTATCCTACCTTGTGGGACCAATTTTTGACAAAATACCATCCTTGTGAGGACTGTATGACACAGACATTTAGCCGGACCCCACAAGGTCAAACCTCAATTTGAGGACAAAAACTTCAAAATAACTGGGCCATTATATTAGGGTTTAAGTTTGGTTCAGAGTCCAGGTTAAGGTTAGGTTCAGGGGGAGAGGCTGGGGAAAGGGTTATGACAATGAGAAACCTCACCATGTATGTGCAACAGCTAAAGAGCTTTCAAAGAGCTTTTCAGTCAATAACAAAATTAAAAACAAAAAGTGCTAGGCAGAACAACGATGTTATCATATTTTGCACTTGCCATTTTTTCCTCATTAAATATCTTCTATTGATCTGAACTTGGCAATATTTTTTACATTATATATATTATCCTGAAGCTATGTTTTATTGTTGATTATACTATATTTCTTTTCCTTTCCAAACGCTAGTTTGTTAAATTCGTAGACTACAGGTTCATAAAATGTGTTCAGGTAATCATGTTCGCAGCAGTGCTTTGCAGACATAAAAAAAGAATAAATAAACAGAGGAGAGTTAAATGAAACAATTTTCAGACTGTGCAACAATTTCCTGACTATTTCAGATTGTGTTATTTGAAGTTTAAAACACAAATTATCTTTGTGGAGTTGAGATAAAAGGTAACACATCTGAGCCATGTCTTACCAGAAGAACCTCAACAGTACTAAGAAGTAGAGCGAGGGAGGAATTATTTTTTGTGAATAGCCGTAATTGGTGGCCATTGATGTCGGCGCACCAGATTTTATACAACCAAAGAGATTCAGTTAGTTCACAGAGGGTTGACAAGTCATGTAAAAACGCATGGTACCTTTGGCCTGTGCGGCAGAGCTGTGAGAGTAGCCCAGAGTCAGCAGGGCGATTTCTATCAGCTGGTTAAAAAGGACATCCTTCTTGATCAACACGAACTCCGCTTGTTCCTCCCTCCTCTCCCCCTCAGCGAGTCTCTCTGTGTGCTCCACAACACAGAAGACGGGCAGCAAGCTTCCTGAACAAACAGAAGTGATTTCATAAACACAAGCTCCAGGTATCAGTCAGAGATCCAAGCAATTTGACAGACCTTTGGCTTGTTGTCTCATTGCTGCGTGCTTCTGAGCCAACCAAGGGTTTTTGGTTCCAGGGCTCCCTTGCCTGCTCCGGTCCTGGGCGGACGGTCCGGCACCATTAAGTTCCATTCGAGACAGCTTGGCTGGTGGTTCTGAAATGGAACCGCCACCTTCGCCTTTTGTTCCGTTGCACAGGGGGTCCATCTGTGGGCTCACACTGAAACACACATTAAGATTTAAAAAAAAACCCTATAGATTTCACTGATATAATCCTGACCCGAGTAGTGAATAATTGTCACTGTTTTTAAAATTATTAATTATTAATCCGGGCACCTTCAATAATAAAAGAAATGCTGAGGGGACACACTGGAAAGGCTGCCATTACATCACAGACCACTGAAGGACAAATATCCAATATCAAACACAAATGGATCCATTGTGTTTTTGGCCAATGGAAACCAAGCCAACAAGCGAACAACATGTGAGCTCTGCTGTTGCTTCAAAGAGGACTTGAACCACCATCATATCTGTCACTGTGATCATTTGGATGATAGATGTGTGTGTATCTCTCTATTAATATTCTTTAGGGGTGTAGCTCCCTGGAATTTTAGTTTTCACTTTACAGCTAATTTAATGCATAGAGATCGGTGGGGGGTGAATACATGCATGTGTGCATATATATATATATATATATATATATATATATATATATATATATATATATATATATTCCAATTCGAAATAGACTTGTTTATACATGTATTAATTCAAATATATGTATTTATTTATACAAAATGTATGAAGACATTTATGTCAGATGGCTGGCTGGGAAAGGAAGCAAACAGAATCCATGAATAAATAAATAAAAAAGTGATGATTGCAAGTGCAATTTATTTATTTTTACCATTTCTGAGTTCATGCATACATTTTTAATGTCGGTGAGAAACATTTTTTTTCACCTAAATTAAACTGAAATGCAATCACTAGGATGAAGTGATGAATGAACTGTCACAATAAATAAGATAACAATGACGTATTCGCGTTTACTGTAGGTCAAAACCGGGATATGACCCTCTCAATACTCCGTGACTGTTGAAATGTATCTGAACGGCATCGATGGCGGAGCCAGACCGGGCAGTAGCATCACTGACCGCTCCAGATCTGGCAGAAGAGAAGTTTAATCGAGACAGAACCAACCTGTTCTCGTCCACGCTGCGCGTCGGCCGGATCCCGCCATCGCACATCCACACCGAGCTCCCACAGACCCGCGTCGAGCCGCTGCCGCGGAGCGAACGCTGTAGCCGCGAGATGCTAAAACAGTCAGTGGAGCATGATCGTTGACTCCAGCTGACCAGTCGCCCCCTGGTGCTCCGGTGAAGCCACGCACTGGCTCTTGAAGGTGAAGTTCGCCGCGACCCTTCAGAGAACAATACCCGACCTGACGCTCGCAGGGAGAACCATGTATTTATGAGGCTGCAGCCCTGACTGCACTGGGTTACACATCAAAGCCCTTAGAGCAGAGAACACACACTCACACACACACACCCTCCCTCCCTCCAACACAGATGCATTAGCATATGGTGTAATAATGAATTCACTAGCGCGCTCCATAAATGTATTAAATGTGACAATTGCGCATAAATCTATTTATTATTTGGTGCTGCATGCTGTTCACGCACTTACTGCTGTCTTTAGGCTCCTGCAGCTCTCCATGGTAACCAGGAGCGGTGGACTAGTGGGAACTTTTGGGGGTGTTAGGCTGAAAGGTCAGACGTGTCACAAGGGTGATGAAGGGCGTGGACACCACTTTGGGATGGTGCACTCTCCAATCTGCATTGAGTCACAGGCAGTAAATGATGTGGAAGTCTCCAAGGTGCTGCTATAGGGCACAATTTGACTTGTGATTCTGCAACAATATACAACCTCTCCACTCGACAGATAAATATATATATATGGGATTATTAACAGCATCTCAAGAGGTAGTAGTTACTACAATGCATTAAGATATTGTGACGCTGTATTGATATTTTAGGTGCTCTGTATTGATATTTAGTTCAATAAATTCTCTGATGTGCTTGGATAGACGCATTCACTCATTCATGCGCCCTTTGGCAACGGACGCGGCTCTTCGTTCCATCAGGGGCCTCAAACTCAATTGACTGGGGGGGTTGTCAGAGGCATAGTCTCGGTGAGAGTGGGCAGAAGGCTGGCAGAGTGAGGGGTCCGGTGGTTTTCCCTCTTGCTATTGAGGTGGTTTTGCCTCATCTGACGTTGCTATTTATTTGTGTTGAAAGAAGCCTTGTTGTTAAATCCACTCTTGAAGAGCCGTAGACCAGATCAAGTCGTCCCACAAACATCAGGTTCTGTCTTGAGGCATCCCATCATGCACTGCAGGACTGAAAGGTCTCACTAGCCTTTTGTTTGTGCAATTCTTTTGTCCTGGATGTCACCTGGTCATAATATGATGACATGAATGCGTTCGAGGGATTGATGGTTTAGCACTGTAATAAACATGTCACTCTTAGGGTAAAAGTGGACCCCCAGTGGCGGGCCACAAAACTGCATCCTGTGGGCCACGGGCCGCGGGTTTGAAACCCCTCATCTACAGGAATATGAAAGTGTGTTCGAAAAAACAAATGTGATAAACCTCTTCCTTGTAGCCTCTTATTTGGCGTGGTTTGGCATTCTGGTAGTCATTCGACAATATTTTTGAAGAGTCTCTGTTGCGCCGAAGTCTTTAATTCAACTGAAAATGAAATAAATCGATTGTAAACAGACATTTTGGTGATCACTCTCATGGCAGATTGTATGCTCTGAGCTCCTGAGAGAACATAGAACAAAATCAAAGGTGCTGCTTTTCTTTATATTGTATTATCATGGATTCAGTGTTTTTCAGTCAGGTGTATAAACACTCCGACGAAAGAGCTGGTGATTAGGTAACACAGTGCCAGTCACACTCAGGACCTTTAATCCTGTTGACGTTGAGGCCGCCGAAGTGCCGGCGCAAAGTTTCTGCTTTAATCTCCCGGACATGGCGCTGCCATCGTCACTGTTGCATCCTGGGAGGTGACGTCCCTCTGGTCCTTGCGAGCCAAGATGGCGACCATCCTGACCTGCTGACTGACCCAAAAAGGCGGGCACCCACTGCAGAGCGAAGTAGCTTAGCCTTCTTCGTTGGAAGGTCACGACGCGAAAGGTCTCTTACCGACCAGGCCACTACTGGTCTGCCGAGCATGTTGATGTAGCGAAGCTGGTTTCGCTGCGCCGTCCACTGAACTCGGAGAAGGACGAATTGCTGAGTTAGTACCTCCATGCACACATCCGACCCGACTGACCGTATTATCAGGAGAGGGGACGAAGTTAAACACAGGAGGAGGTGTGGGGAACGACCTACTCCGTCTGGAGTCAGCTGGTCGGGCTTGAGAAGGCCCCTGCGGCCTGGCCCCTCCTCCCCCTAGCCTTGGATAGGAACCGGGCCTCGTCGGCGAGGTCGAGCGGAACAATGGCCCGGCCCGGGATCTCTCGTTGCGGTCTATCAATCGAGTGGAGGAAACCAATAGCGAAGTCAGATGGAGGGCAGAACATGTATGCCACAAGAATAAAGTTTCCCAAAAACTTTGTTCGGTGTTCACAATATAGAACAAAATCCAAGTCGCTGCTTTTCTTTATTTCATCATGCATTCAGTGTTTTTCAGTCCGGTGCATATAAACTCCATTGAAAACATTTGTTTACAGTTTTATTTCTTGAATCTGGAGACAGACATTGAAGCAACAAAGTAGCCCCATGCAGGATGGTGGAGTGTCTGTTGGCCCTTTAGCAGTCCTTTGTATGTTCACTGCGGGTTGGGCCCTTGTTCGGTCGGGTTCCTGTTTACTCCTCCTGCAGTCTTCAGTTTGGACGCTCACTGGCACGACACATGAGCACAGTGTCTCATTTTGACGCGTCCTCACTGTTGCTGTCAAGGAGTTCGGCGATCACATGGGTAGGCAGGTCGACCATATTGACTGTGCAATTTGAAACCAGTCATGACCGAAAATCTGACAAAAAATTAGATCAAAATCTTTAAATGTGGTGCATTAAAATGCTCATGGAAAGAGAGCATATGTTACAGTATATCATCTTACTGTCAGACTGTTGAATTTGTGATCAGCCTTTGTTATTTATTTTATTTTATTTTATTTTATTCCAAAGCACTTTCCTAGTTGGTGGGATCCTCAGTGACCATGGCAATAAATTTGATTCTGAATCTGATTCTAAAGCGTATCGTATCACTACCGATACACAGCTTAGTAGCTATGAAATGGTGGGTTTCCGAAACTATCAATTATTCCATCTCCACTCCCTAAAATACCTTTTAAAGCAGACCACAACAATCGGTGTTAGCACCGGGTAGTGCCGTTTCTCTTGGCTGTGAGAGTAACAAAGGTGTTCACTATCACCCGAGAGGCATTAAGTCCAAACTGAATTCAGTTTTCAATTCAGCTCCTCAATGTTTCAAGAAGTGTGCAAATCAGCAAATTTACCAAATAGGCTCCTGTTGACAGTGAACCAAAATATGCCATAGCAAATCATTTCCTGGCAAAAAACAAGATAAGAGTAGGCAAAGAGCTTTGCCACAGCCAGTTAAAAACCCTTTTGTCCAGCATTATCTTTGCTTTGCCAATCACATGACCGCATGTTTCCACAGTATCTCGTGGCACCACATTAGCGGGTAATGCTTTAATATCATTATTTCATTTCAGCATTTTCTGCCACATTTTTATTTTTATTTGCTGTGTGTTTGACGGGATTACAGGACAAAAATATTGTCTGTAGTTGAAGTGCTGATAAAAGGAATGCTAAAAATGTGGCAACGATACACATCATCTTAAAGCTGTAGCCGATTCTTATATTAGTATTGTTTCAGATGAGCACAACGGAGTGAATGATATGAGTGGGGAAACTAGCACTCTAGCTTTTTTGTAGCCCAGAGAAGACACATCCTGTGAAGATAAGTACCACACTCAATGACATTTAAAAATATATGATGATGAAACTTATCTTGAAATGATTTGTCTAAAGACCGACACCAGAGAGAAGTACCATCTGTATTTAAACATTATCTACCTGATGATAACACATTGAAATGTGTTAAAACAAGCTTTCATTTTTATTATTTGAGGGTTGAGCGTCTTCATTGGTCCCATGATTCGATTAAGATTATCATGCCTATGATTCTATACCATTATGATTTCCTGCCTACGATTTAGTCCAATTCAATATTGCGATTCATTACAACAGTTTACAGCCTGAATATATGTATATATATATATAGCGGGAAATCTACTTTCGCAAGTAGTCAGATACATTTCAACTCCCATCCTTTTCTGTTCGCTACTTCATGTCACACATGAAGAAATAACTCGCGTGTTAGCTACATCGTCTACGACGGTCTTATATTTTCATGTTAGCTTCACGTTCATTTCACACTGCCGGTACATTTTCAGTACAGTGGCTAGGAGATGGTAATGTGTTCCTACCCAAGGTTTTCTGAAACAGGCCGTATACGTCATTTCTGAAAATAACAAAAGAACTATAGTTGTGTAGACGGGCTCCGCTGAGCCAGTAGCAGTTGCTAGCGTTAGCATGTATGGCTGGAAACGGCTAACGTGGTTTCTTAGCTTTGTCAGTTGCATATTTCCACTCTTTTTCTCACAACATATCTCACAGTTTGTGTCTTGCCAACTTCCAACTAGTTTGTATAATCCGTAATGAGCCCAGATGTTGTCTTTTGGAACAGCGAGATTTTTATTTTTTAGATTAGTGTCGCGATCGAGTTTGCAACACGCCGGTGTTCATGGAAAGTTGCATCCTGCCAAGTGTAATGTAAACAAATTAATAATAATAATGCCTGTCATTGTGGCATTGTTACGTGTCTGTATCCCGATGCATTGAGAAACCGATTATTTGCAGCAGCCTTATTATTTACCACAGTGTCCTCTGAGTGATGTCGGTGTCTGTGAGGCTGCTACTTCATTCAGCAAAGCTAATAATCCAGTGTATCTCTCCAGTCAGATCGGGCCACGGCTGGTTACACATCAGTCATTGTGACTAATTCACTGAGAGAGATGTCAGTCAGCAGGGCGCGTGTTAGTCAGGGACCAGCTTGTACTTCCTGAGTGCGTGCGCCTTTAAGTGTTTATATGCTTCACTTTCTCACCTCTGCTTCTTCATCAGTGGCTGGTGGGCAATGAGGCTGGCATGCTAAATGATCATTAAGACCATTACACGCTGGCGGAGCACTACCAGTGCAGCAGTTGTCTCGGGGGACATCCAGCCACGCACACACAGCCGTGCAGCTCTCCAAATTAGGTTAGATTTTCATTCCACCTCATCCAGCATGGATGTGATGTGCTTATTATGAAGTCATGATATGGTTAGTGAGATTGCTGCTGTGAGGCGGCGGCATCACATCACTCAGTTAAAGGTGACACTATCTAAGCCTCAAAGAAGTAAACAGTCTGAACGTTTGCCTGTAAACCAACCGGCAGCCATTTCTCATCCACGCCCGGAAATATACTTGTTATATCGGCTATTAAAAATGTGAAGAATAGGCAGCAGAGAGTATCAAATTCAGCTACACCAAGTCCTTTCTGTGACTTGTATTTTCCATAGACATGCTCAGCCTCAGTCAAAACCTGCAGCACTATTGACTTTCTCTCAGCTGCTTGCATTTCAATAATTAAGGCCGCAGTTTTAGTCTGGCTTTGTGGTGAGAGCAGATGGATTGTGTTAAGTCCTCTTCAGCTGAATTAGTTCAAAACAGAAGTTTATTCCGTGCAAGACTCGCAGCTTAGTTGACAGCAGCTTATATCCAAATATAGCTGCTAAACTTGATGCTCTACGGTACATAAAGCTTCGCTTATATTTCACGCTCAAAAAACAGGTTAATTACATGATATCAACTATATATACAGTGGTACCTCGGTTCTCGACCACAGTCCGTTCCAGACGGCCGTTCGAGAAGCGATTTGTTCAAAATCTGAATTGATTTTTCCCATTACAATGAATGGAAAAGAAGTAATGCGTTCCAAGCCTTAAAATAGTCTTTTGTAGGAGTGAATGTAGAGTGTCTGCTGCAGGTGCGCTGTTCCTCTATGTGTGTGGCCGCTGCATGTGGGAGGGGTTGGCAAGTGAGTGACGTCTCTCCAGAAGTGAAGAGGTGCCCGGTGCGTATCCAGCTCTGAATGTGCGCTTCTGTGCAGTTTGGCTGTGACAAAGTCATAAACCAAGTAACGCTCTGTCCCAGACTCGCCTCATCCCTGTCAGAGCTCCAGCCCACAACAGGACATCAAACCCTGGAGTGTGCGCTCCAGCCTCGGAGGTGTAGAGAGCGAGCACCTCCCCTGTGACTCTCTACCACGGTCCAGTGCGGAGACAGGAAAGGTTTTACACCTCAATATGAAGAAAAAACAGTCAGTAAATGTAGCTAACGGGACACGTCTGCATACAGAGGCTGCGCTATACACAATAACAAAGCGCGTCGTGGGTCAGCTGATCGCTCTGCGCACGTTATGTTTTTTCCGGCTTTTTTCGGCAGCGTTCAAGTTCTGGATTTTCGTTCGAAATCCGAAGCAAAAAAATCTAGAAATTTGTGTTCAAACTCCGATTAGTTCGAATTCCAGGACGTTCGAAAATTGCTGTGTATATATATGTATATATGTCTAATATAAGTTATTTCAAATAAACTATATCAATCAATCAAAAAAGCAGATTGCGACTGATATGAGACAAGTCTGTTTGACTCTTTTGAACCAAATCTGCCAGCATCATATTGTAAAATAAAATAAAAAATAAATAAATAAATAAACAAGTAGGGATGACTGTGCCATAAGGTACTGACCAGTGGAGTGCAAAGTTCTACAGCACCACATCTTCAGCCTTAGTGTTTTACATTGTTGTTAATAATTAAAGCAAGAAACATACATTCATTTTGAAGGTCGTGCATCCTTAGAGATAGGGTGAGGAGTTCGGTCATCCGGGAGGAGCTCGGGGTGGAGCCGCTGCTCCTCCACATCGAGAGGAACCAGCTGAGGTGGCTCAGGCATCTGATCCGGATGCCCCCTGGACGCCTCCCTGGGGAGGTGTTCCGGGCATGTCCTACCGGGAGGAGACCCCGGGGAAGACCCAGGACTCGCTGGAGAGATGATTTCTCCGGTCTGGCCTGGGAACGCCTCGGGATCCCCCAGGATGAGCTGGAGGACGTTTGGGCTTCCTTGCTCCGAATGCTGCCTCTGCGACCCGGCCCTGGATAAGCGGCAGAAGAAGGTGAAGGTGATAATTAATGCACCACACTGGTCAGTAGTTTAGTCAGTGGAAAAAAGTAGGGATGATCTTTTTACTTTCCAAGTCAGGATGTTGTTGGAATGGCTGGGCTGTTCCTGCTTAGAGGATCTACTGAGCCTAGCAGCATGAATTCCCTTTCTAGTAAGAAGTTCTGCTTCCTACTGCTGTCTGCCTTCTTTCCTTCATTTCCTCACAGGGCGACATGCAGCACTCAACTGTCCCACTGGGAATGAAACACTCTTCATAGGTCATATCATCCTCCCTGCCTGTTAGTGTGGTCCTCGTGAGGTCATAGCAAAACTACCTCAGAATATATGTAGTTCCCACTAGCATTTTTTGGGGGGTTAAAAGACGTCTAATAGACTTACACATCCTGGTTGAAACTGGTCCACCACTTACCTCTTACAAATGTTTTGTGTTTTTTTTTAGTTCAGACGGGCCATCAATTTGTTTGTACATTGATAGTTTCCTGTTAAAGATGTTTTAATGCCACATTTCGCTGTCATTTATTCAGGTTATCGTTCTTTTTGTTATTTAATATTTAACAATGGATTAGGTTCTGTTGTTGAGGTTACTCTATTGTAGTCTAGATTTCTAGATTTAGGCTAAAATATACACTGATTATTCACGGGCAAATTTGAGTCTGAACTTAGACTAGATGTCTGATTTATTCGTAACCGAATTGGTTAGAAGATACACGATTCAACTGCAAGCGTTTTTGTATACTGAGGTATTCCCCAATTTTGTAACGCAGTAATAGCTAGCATCACCCACGTGAGGGCGCTGTTGTACAAACGCTGCAAGAGCACGCTCGGGGTCCTGCCCCTTTTGGTAAAACTGGAGTTCATGACGTGCTTTAACCTGATATTTAATATATTATGGTAAAGCTACTGATCGATCTGCTGTACTGTTATCACCTGTTTCATAATACGAATCTAGTTTACGTGACTGTTATGTATGTGTGTGTATATATATATATATATATATATATATATATATATATATATATATATATATATATATATATATATATATATATTTTTTTTTTTTTAGAAAAAAAACACCTGGTAAAAAATAATTGCGAATGCAGAGAGACAAATGATAGTAATAAGAAGATCGATCGAAAATCGACATTGCACCAACTAATGAGAAGGGTCCTAACGTTTTGACGGACCGACCAATGAGGACGTAGAACCACTATTGAAGAACGTTTCAACCATTGGTAGAAGACTATTTAAAGTCGTTATTAACAGTTTCCTGATCTTAATCTGTGTAGTGAAAGCAGATGGTGGAATTATATTTTTATAAATACACACACACACACAAACAATGACAATTTAGTTGTGTAAACGACTCGTTTCTTTCAGCGAATATCTGTTATAGCCTAATGGAATGGACTATATTGATGTACAACTCGTGTGTGGATGTGTGGAAGTGTTTGACTGGAGTCGACTCCTTCCTTCTTTGTTCAGCCAAATGTAAACAAACAATGACTCAAAACAAATCAACGTAAAGATGAACCCGACAACTCGGATATATTTCTGAATGAGATGTCGGCCCACCCTGGCTCGCCCCGTTGCCGGGAGTGACGGATGTTTCCCGCCTTCGCGCGCTGTGGAGAGACACAATTGACTCGGCCGTCACCATAATGACGCCGCTGACAGCCGACTCTCACTCCCACGGTCGTGTGTGCTCACTTTCACCCGGCTCGGCTCGCACCTGCGGGGCAACACCTCTTCAGTCATCCGCGCACGCAACCCGAGCGCGGGAGCGCGCCTCGCGTGCACCCGCTATCGACAGAGGCTGGCTTTGTGCTGACTTGACCAGATCGCTGCGTGTTCATAAAAGGTGCAACTTCACACATTCGGACGAGCCGCACCTTCTTTCCACTAACTTTGATGGGGACTTCCACTTCCAGCAGGGAAAATGCCTGTGATGAAGGGACTATTAGCACCACAAAACACCTTTTTGGATACTATAGCCACGCGTTTCGATGGGACCCGTAAGTTTGCTACTTTTAATATTCTATTTAATGATGTTTTCAGTGTTGCCCGATGCCTTTAATTCGCTAAACGCTCATGAAGAAGTTACTTATCTGCGCGCGTTAAGCTTTCAGCACCATGGACAGCGACACTGCTACTTTTTCTTTTCCTCCTCAAGACTCCAGCACCGGTGTGAATAACAACTTATTAATCCAACACATAAATGCAGAGGCATTATCTCTGTCTGGCCGCCGAGTCCTGCGGTGAGTCCGAATTTCAAACCAGCGGTTGCATTTATCAAAATTAATTGGCTCCAGCAGAACGGCCAGCTATTCCCCAACAGCCAAAGCAGAGCAAGCGCAAAAACCAGTGGCAGAAACCTATGTGTTTCATCTGTGTGGGTTTATCTCTTGAGTTGTGGCTGGTGGTCTTTTGTCATTAACTGGAGGACACGGGATAATATATTCAGCACTGGTGTACAAAACTGACGCTGTTTTTTACTCAGATAACATTGGACTCTCTGAGGAACAAATTAGACATGACAGAGAAGACCAGAGACGACTGAACTGAACACACCTGTGACTTGTAAACTGATGTAAAAGTAACAATGACACTAGTACAATAGTGAAAGACCAAAAGATAACGTTTTACGAACCGCAATTTGTGTTTATAATTTTCACAATTACTTGGAGCCTTGTAGAGCAGAGGCACCCACACTTCCCTCGTTTCGAAGTCCCTTTTAGTCCACCATACCTTCATCTTTCAGACTCTTCTGCTGAGGGGTTTTGTTTGTTTACTTGACTGATTTTGCTGAGCTACGTTGAAAAAAAAAATTTCGTCTACTACTATTATTATATTACTAGCAAAGCTCACCAGATCACATTTTTTCAAGACTCAAGTGACAGCCGACAGTAAGTCCTGTATTTTCCATTGAGTATTGACTCCAGGGAGCTGGGACGAAGTAGATTTAAAATGTAGAGGGAAATGTACTAAAGGTCATCAGCGTGCTCAGCAGACATTATCGATTATACAACTGTCTTAGTACTGGAGGTGGATAGTAGAGGTTTGGGCTACATCGAGCATCACTTACTGTGCAACAACCCCAGAAGTACCATTTAAGAATCTTGCCAGATCATGACCACAGACGTGTCTACTGCACCAAGCAGTTTGTGTTTGTATAGTGACAGCTGAATCCACCCATCATCACACCTGCAGCAGCCACGGGTTGCACATGAGAAGATACAACATGCAGAAGGAAAGTTAGTAGTCCAGGGACAGAGCCCTGTGGCACTCCAACTCAGATACTGTTGTCAAGATGCACTGCTCTGGTAGTGGGAGGTGATGACTGCGAGAGAACCAAGGCTATATTGATTGTGATCAAGATTGAGGAAGTATAGTACTTCAGCAAGAGGTGTTGAGAAAGAAGTTTGTTTTTTTTAAATCTATGATCTTTTTCTGTATTATTTTTAGATATAAATAAGTGGCAGTACTGGGCCACTAAAAGATGTATTTATGTGTCCTGGACACCCTTAGATGGCAAGGGTTGAGTCGTAATAACTCCTCACCGCATGGGAAACAATCCAGCTGGTCATAACACATTTTCTTTTCTTCACCATAAAAGCATCTGGCCAAAATGTCGGCCTTGTTATCCTCAAAAGTGTCCCTTGTTGTTTAGATGTAGGTGGGTCCTATTATTAGTTGTTTTGTGTGTGCCACGCTCCTCTTGTGCTGCTGTTTAGTTAGCAGGTTCAGGGCTAGTACTACAGTGCCGCACCTGCATTGAAATAGTCACTGAATTTGTTGGCTTGAAGTCCATTTTCAAGCATGAATATGCCCAAAAAATATCCTATGTCATTTGTACCTGTTGATGTGTTCTTGCTTCTCTCTCATTATTTAGAATGACTCATGAGATGCTCTAAAGGGGAACAAACTTTAAGACAATCTGCAACAAGCCTTGACTTTTGTTCTGAGCAGTGACACAACTGTGGGCCCTGCGAATTGCTTTCCTTGATCTTCGAGGGAAGGAATTAAAGTTGGATTTGAACTGTACGACGGGGAGGTCTAGAGGCAACGGAGCCTGACAGGACAAATTGGCCACAATGGCCTGGTCAAGAGCCAATAAGAGGGTTGAATCTCTGCTATGTGATCCTCTTTGTATGGAGACGCAGGGGCGCACAGGTCAGACTTGGAAAACAATACAAGCTGAATGGAAATAAAGTGACGAAGCCAAGCCTCAAACCTGATCTCATTTCTACTGCAGAAAGGTCAGATTGTATTTTTAACTACCAGTGGATGACAACATTTGAAAGTTTTATTGAATAATAACAATATTGCCATGTCCACATAGCAACAGTCCGTCGTCTCTGCACAAGTTAGGTGAATAGATTTGAAAATGCTATGTAGCAGGCAACCATAGATCAGCTAAAAACATACAAAAAAAACCCCATGAGAAACACAAGTCCTTGTGTCCTAGTCGATGTGTAGTTCAGTGTCACAACAGCTGAACCTCGTGGTCAGTCCCTTACCAACTCCCCTCTCTATGTCTGGTTTGTTACGCTAATACAGAGCTTAAGCTGTCAATGCCATTGGTACTGTCTTTCTTATTTGTTTTAAAAGCATAATGCATGTCTGGCATTTGTACTACATTGTTTAAGCCGCCTGAAATGGCAGCAGGGAAAGAGATCGGATAGGAAAATATACATCTCCATGTGGATTCAGTCTAAATGAGTTTTGGATATGATTTATTTATAAATCTTGTGGGTCACATTAAAATGACAGCCTGGGCCTGTGAGTTTAATGCACTAAAGTAAAGAAGTTAATTAAACCTGGAATGTCAATTCCTCAAAAGTATTTTCAGACTGTGAAAACTGTTGGATATGTTAAGTCCAGCAGTCGCATTTATACCAGGATGTAAATACTGTTTATTGCTTCCTGTATTTTGACACAACTTAACTAGGGGTGTAAAAAATATCTGTAACAATTTCACGATATTGTATCAGTATTTTTACTGAAATATCGCAATACTTGATTGTGTGACATTGTCTTGCTATTTTAATATGTCTATATCAATATTTAATACACAGATACTTGTTACTGCATATGTTTCATAAGGTTTCCTGTGGTCGGTTTTCTTTCTTTCTCTCCAGATATTTTGTTGATAAAGGGAGCGATTCATTCCTCTAAGTGAAAGTCCAAAGAATAAACTTGTTTTCATGCACATAATATTGACTACATTATCTGATTTTGGCTGTTAAAATGATGGTTCTCATTGCAATATATGGCTACACTTACAGTATCGCAATATAGCGCAACGTATTGTAATCTCCCCCCCGTATTGGGATACGCATCGTATCGCAAGATCCCTGCCAATGCACAGCCCAACAATTGACTTAGGCCTAATATGTCACTCGCACCTCCTCAGGTGGAGATAATCTAATGGATTGCTTGTCACTCAATCCTTGCGTCCCGTGCCTGACTCAGTGATTATAATGGGACATCGCCAAACAGCAGACAGGTTATCACAGTACTCCAGCGTCTGCTCTCCAAAAATGTATTCGGCACAATTGGGCAATTACTGTCACGTTTGCGATGTGGGAGATTTACAACAGCTGTGTTGAATTAGCGGGAAAGCAGCAGTGTTGCAATGCAATGTAAGTGTGTGTGTGTGTGTACGGTGATGAAGAGGTATGACAGCAGCCACAGCACAAAAAGAGAACAAAACTTGGTCGTTTGCTGTAGCGTGACAGAAAACTTTCATTGTACATGTTGACGTTAGCCTTTCTTGGCTCTCGGAGGCTCGAAATGAGCTGCGAAGGTGACTGAGATATCCGGTACTTAAACGCTGATTGAAGACTATTCAGATCATTTCGCACATTTACTCGTAATTATTTCACTTCATATTTGTATTTCAGCTGTTTTCCCGATGTGATTATTTGTCGCTGGCGGTTGTCTCCAGGCAGAGAGAGCCACTGTGAAAGAAGTAATGAGTGCAGTTATGAGGCAGTGAGGGAGTCATCAATCATCGGTGCCAGTAGAGCCGCGGGTGCAGAGGGGCTCTCACTTACCAGCACTAGATTGGCACTGCTCATCCCCTGCTCCCCCGACGCTCACGTAATATTCAATCATTTCGTTTGAAAGTGCAATCTGCGGCTTTAAGGGATGAGTTGTCAGAAACTCTTGTTCGTCTGTACTGAATAAATCGATCCATTCTTTATGGATTGTTTCACTCAATTCCGTTCATAACATCTTGCACCTGTATAATACTGTATTTATAAGGTTAGACTTGTGTTGTGGACCTCAGTAGTCAGAATCTCAACAGTTATCCTGAGAGATGCGCCTCTTCGGGGTTGAGTTTTTTGATCGTGTGGTGGCCCGCACACGGTCATTTGGCAGGCCAAACGCCAATCTTAGGTTCTGTCTTCTATATAACTCACTGTGGAAAAAGTTGGTGCCTCGATCCTTGTGTTCTCATAGGAATCAAGGTAAAGTGCAAGAAGATCGCGAAGACTTTTAAGTGACTAGAGGTTCCCTGTACCAGTGATTCTTAACCATAGGGCCGGGGCCTATGGTTGGGCCTATTGTCAGTTTTTTCTTTAGTGAATTTGATAAATATGACTTGCACCTGGTTCTGCTGCTGGTTGGACTTTTCGATGACAAATGATTAGCTTCGCAATGATCACATGGTTTCATGTCATTTCACAAGGTTTTGGTTTGTTTACGTGTAAGTAGATTAAATATGGTTGTTGATCACAAATGAAATCAAGAGTAATTAATCAGTTCTATTACTTGAATGGGCCTCGGGTCCATATGTTCTGGGAATGATGGGTTCTGAAACCGTAACCTTTGCTCAGGACTGGAACATAAACTGCACGTTTTGAATCAGTAAGTTTTGTCATTGTGAGCCAGCTGGAAGCATGTACTGGAACACCATGTATGAGGACATGAGAGGGATGTTTTGGCTCTGAAACAGAGCGGTGCAGGTTTTTATTCCAACCGATCAGTCACACTCTGTTTGAGCGATGAAGTTTCAACTGAACAAAGCTAAAAAGGTGTCGTCTTAATTGGTTGGAACATCAATCTACACCCACGACGGCTGTTGGTGGATCACCTCTGCTGTAAAACCTTCATGTCAAGGGACTGCTGGCCACGGTCTAGCATCCATAATGTCCAATTTAATAAACACCTTCATATATCAACCTCATTTCTTAAAGAAACAACTTCCCAAGTCTTATTCAGTCATTCACCTGGCGAGTTATATTGACAATGGGAAGGTGGGCTTTTGTCTCTTACTGTATACCACAGTTCAGCCTTCAGCGTTGCATGTTAACTCGGGTCAACGGCGGAAAGAACCTTTTCCTTTCAGCAGAGAGATGTTCAGAAGCTCTCAGAAAGCCACTGTGGCAGGAACGCAAAGCCTTTTGAGGGACTTTAAATAGCAATTGACATGTTGATACATGTAGAACAAAAGGAGTGCGACCCCATGGCTTACCTCACCCCAACCTCTGTGTTTTTTTTTTACATCAGGATATGCCGCAGAAGCCGGGACATGTGCTTCAATTGACAGCCTAAAGACCCATTTATGCTCAACGTTACACACGCAGCTGTCTGTCCCTACACTGCATTCATTTTGTCCGCAATTCTGCACGTCTCGACATAGCTTATGGATACGGATCAAACGGAGCAGTAACACCGAAAACCTCACGGGCAGTGATGCTGTCACTACCTGATACATAGCTCTAATTAGACGCCAATATGACTTAACAATAGTGGAAATTTTACCAATATATTTAACAGCCTCACCAACCACAGCATCCGACAACTCCATCTGCGTTTTCGTCTTTTGTTCAAGAAGTACATTCTCAATACATCTTCCACAGTTGCCATGTTGATTTTGGCTTTGTTGACATTAACATCTGACTATTGATGTTACGTTATGTTTTATATATATATATATATATATATATATATATATATATATATATATATATAGCAGTGAAGCATGTGATCAACAACGCAAACGTTTGATCGGGGCGGACACATTTTTATATGTAAATGTGTTGGCCTTAGCCTTGGTTTCACTGACCTCGGTTATGTGGTCTTGAATGCAACACTAAACACAACTGTTCCATGTCATACTTAGCAGTATGTTACATTAGAAGTTCATTTTTTCTTGCTGTTTGGATTCGTATTGTATGTAATCGCAGGCTGGTTAGAGCAGCAGATTACTTTGTGACTGAGTGAGAGCAGAAACATATCATCAGCCAGTCATTTCCATGGTTTGTTGTTACAGTTTTACCTTCCACATGCTTTTATGTTTGAGCACGGTGGCTGCAATTGGGGTGTGTAGGGGATTTTAAGGAATACTGTAAGCATTCCATCGCGAGGAGAATCAATGTAAATATATGTCGCTTTAATTTTGCATGATGTTCAGACCAGCTGAGTGACAGTGTTTAAATCCAAACAAGCTTGTGGCACTTTGCGCCAAGCATATGTGGTTGCATTCATTCATCACTCGCAGGTCCTGTTTACACACAGCATCTGTCCGCTCGCATGGCCCAAAGACATCAAGTGAGGAAAATGTAAATCACTGCTTTGGATAAATAGCAGCTCAGCGGTGTCCACTAGTGCCATGTCTTTGACTTCAGCCCTCATCAGCGGATCATACTCAGCAGGCAGTCGCTGTCCTCGGAGTTAGGACGGAGAAAGCATGATTGGGGCAGTGACCTTTAAGCCAGTGAGTGTCTCTTTAAAGAACAAATCTCTGTATGATGGCAGCCAGTCACAGCGGGAGTTCTGCCCTGTTAAACTGATAATTATGGAGATTCAATCCAATGCTAAAGACTTTTGCCCTTTTTCCTGCTGATGATGAGTCACAGGGTATCAGGAACTGTACTCATGATGGGAGTCACATGGCGAGTCACGATCTGGGTCCTCCATAATTCAGACATGAGGATACAGGGTAGCTCAGTACGGGGTGAGAACAGACTGTGTCGTGCTGTACTTACAGGAGAGCAGGGAGTAGCACCGAAATAATGGAATTAATATTGATGTATGAGTTCAGTCAAGGGTGGGAATAGGGAGGCTTTTTTTTTGTCAAGCAGGCAGAAAATGGCAGGTGAAAATAAAGCAAAGTGTTGCAAGCAAGTTAGGACAGACCTTGGATGCAGAGCTTCGTGCTAAGCGCTAAACTTGAAATAACTTTATTTACCCTCTTGCATCCACCGTTGAGTCAAGGAGATACACCGTGGAGGGTTGTTTTACTTGTATGCTAACTGTATCCCGAGCCTGTAGTCAAGCCGCACCCCTGTAATAATCTAGTGAAGCTATCATCTCAGGTACAAATCTCAATTACACATTCACGCATCATAATCCGCATGCGTTCCACATACGGCAGTGCGAGCAAAGCGCTGAGACAATAGTCAGACTGTGACAAGCAATTAATGCTACACCACTGCCAGAGTGCCGTGCAGCCAATGGATTTTAATGAGTAAACAGCACTTGGTGTGCTGGATAATGAAGTACGGAGCTGCCCCAGATGTGATGTCGCTTTTTGTTGGCTTGTGAGATGCACCAGTTTTACTCTAGTTCTGACATGAACCAACTTCTCAGCTGAAGGGTCCACAACAGCTTCAGAAGGCTGTATGTAACAGCGTTTGCTGTTTCAGCTGGACAGCAGTCACGGTCTGCCTAACCTATGGAGGTAGACACCTCAGGCAGAGTTTAAGTGCGTAAGAAACTGAACCCAAAAGAAGGAGCCGAAGCACATTGATGAAACCGATAGTCACATATTTACTATTTTAGTTGAGGTACATACAGTTCTACTTAGCACCTTCACTTTAACATACTTAGATTAAGTAACCTTTAATCACTTTTTACATTTTATTATATTACATTTTATGACTTGTTATTGATACCTAAAGACACACTTTGTTATCACTAGCCATGTGAGGACCGCTCATTGCTATAATGCTTTCCCCGGCCTCTCACCCTAAACATAACCATCCAAAACACATGGCTAACCTTAACCAACCAAACTTAATCCTCATTACAACGACCCTTGGACCTGTGGGGTCTGAAGGTCCTCACAAGGAGGTGATTTGTCAAGAATTGGTCGCCACAAGTAAATAAATCAGGTACAAACACACACACACACAAAAGCCCACCTTTTATGATTGTTGATGTCATTTTACCAGGGTTGTTGCGATGCTAAAATGCAAACTTGATATCAAAACCATTTTTAATACTATGTGGATTAAAAATGACAAATATTTATTAAGACATAGAAACATTTTCATAAATACATAAAATAAAATAATGTTATCTACATGAAAATAACATAAAAAACAGGTCAAGATCAATTAAATTATACATTAAATAAATAAATAAAACTAAATAAATACATAGTAGCATTAAAAGTTATATGAACATGATCCTCACAGATGAATCGCAGCTTTGTTCTCCATAAACAGCAGATTATATTTTTGCTTTTAAATGACACAGGCAGAGTTGTGTAACTTCTTACTGTGTAATGGAAGAAAACGCATTATAAGTCACACGTGACTTAACTAGCCAACAATAGTGCGTAAGCCACCATTCATGATGAAACAACGCCACTATTGTGTAAAGAAATAGGAGCTTGGGATTTAGAAGATGACGCTTTCATATGTAGATGCGGTGAAGAAATGGACTGAAAATTGGCATCAAATGTCACTGAACTGATGAAAAGAGGCTACAAGAACATTTTTAGAAGACTATGTGGCAGTCTGACTAGTCTCACTCAAGCAATCTTGATGAAATATCCCCATCTTAACAAGCAGCCGTGACAAAAGCGCACAATGAAAAATGTAAAAAAATATATGGCGATCTAAGATAAATGGTGGGCCACGCCATTAAAACCA
The DNA here is from genome assembly GCF_027744825.2 of Synchiropus splendidus. NCBI lineage: Eukaryota > Metazoa > Chordata > Actinopteri > Syngnathiformes > Callionymidae > Synchiropus > Synchiropus splendidus. Next base: position 10,089,068 of record NC_071337.1, read on the forward strand.
AAATAGCAAGTGTCAGGTCCAAGTAATGGTCGCATCGGCCATTTTTAGACTCCATTTATTTTTGAAAATGAAATGATGGATGCACAACACCAGAGAGGACCGATATAAAAAACAATGGAAAAAGAGCGAGGTATTGACCGCGGCGGAGGGGGGGGCAGGGGGTCGCTGGGAGAAGCATGAAGGACCGTGATGAAGAGGCAGTGATGAGTCTGAGGCTGTGAAATGGCTTCATGATTTGACATCTTTGCTGAAACAGTCGTGTAATGTACATGCTGAGAAGTTGGTCATTAGACGACTTCAGAAGGTTTGCATTAGCGTCCTCCTCCCACGTCACATGGGCTCATCGAAATCGCTTCTGCATCAGCTATTGATTTCATAACACCATGGGATGATCATAGACATCTGGTATCCACCTCTAAATCAAACCTTGGTTGCCATGGTATGCGCCTGTTTGTTACTATGGTTACCCCAGAGTTGACTATTTTGTGATTCTATCCATCTAGTTCCCCACCCATTTTTACCACGTTCTTTTAAAACCCATTTCAGCTGCGCAGGCTCCATCATGCTTACTTTCTACTCTGAGCCTTTCCGCACAAGCTGCGGAACTTCACGTGCGATTCTTCACCACATCTGTCTGCCAGAGCGCATTTTTCAACATCCCCTTCCTTTCCCCTTACCTGTTCACATTCCCCTCATTTCTCACTCCCCCACTTGCATCACCATCCATCTCCCACTCTCCCCGCTGTTACCCTGTCGCCTTCTACCCGCATCCTCCATTTATATACATCCCCTCGCAGATCAGACGCAGGGCTGGGCTGCCTTAAATAGCTCAGAGGTTGCTTCAGGTGCCAGCAGATCGTAAATGTGCGTGTTATTTCATATTCACATTATATCGGACAAAACACAAAAACGCTTGTGGGAGAGCAATGAAGCGTCACGGTTCATGCTGTAGTTGATTATGTTTGAGATACATAAGGCTAGAACTGACCGCCTCAAGTGCGAGTGAAGTCAAGGACAGCTCTGTGCAAAGAATATAGTGGAACATAAAATAGTAATTTATGAATCACATTGTAATGATGAAGTTCACATGTAGTGTGGGAGTTTCGGTTCATGTCAAAAATTAAGCTCCCAGTCGGTTTTTGTTTTTCTTTATTATTACTCTAACAAATAATAATAATAATAATAATAATAATAATAATAATAATCAGAATCTATTTTCAGAATCATTTTCTATGATTTTATTTTCTCAGAACAAGCGTCAATACACTCAATGCACATTTGTAATTAAATTATAAACAAGCATTATGACCAGTAGTTTAAAACAAAAAAATCACAGTACTACCTTTTCACAGTATACACCATTTCTCATAAAACCACTCCTTGTGTAATATCTCAAATGAAATACCTTAATAACAAAACAAACCTATTTGCTTTGTTCAAAATTAAATAATGATAAAGCTGAGTTTGGTGGTCGCGACTACAACACTGTGATCACTTGAGGTACTAAATATTGCAAGTGTGTATTTATCAGCTATTTCAAGAGTGTTTTTTTTTCTATTTTATTTTGGGGCGGGAGTATATCTGAGGGACGGCTCCTGTGGCGAAGTTAGGGAGGACCAACTCCAAAGGTGAGGACATGTCGACTTTAAAACAGACCTGACCGTTTCCACAGTCATTAATACAAGTTTTTATAAAGGTACAATTTTTGGCAGCTATCAGATTTGGCTGCAACTGACTCGAGTAAGCTGCCTCTAGTGTAGTACCCCAGAGCCCCATGAGGAGCTAGCAGCATGGTTACTATAGCAACACAAAACTTCATTCTAGTGTCAACATGCTAAAGCCAGGAGTCATGGCTTCACCTCTGATACATGTTTTTGCAAAACTTATTCTTTGTTTTTTTTTGGTGGAACACTGGTTGTTAAGTCAATCCCTTCGCTTTCATTGCACTTCCCTCGGTCTTTGTCTTTTCTTGTCGTCTTTATCGCTCCTCCCTCTGTGTCCCAGCGGGGTTCCTCCAGCTGTTGTTCTGCTGAAAAGCAAGGGGATGAAATTCATGTAGAAGCAATTAGAAACTCAGTGAGGAAGACGCAAACAAATTCACTAAAAATGAAAGACTCAGACTTTATCTTCAGCCAGGAATACAGATGGAGCATCAGAGAGAGTCAGAGCCTGAACAGATGTCCATCTTGTTCAGGTGATCGTGGTGAAGGTGAAGGCTTAAAGGAGGGATGAAGAGTTTGGTGGACGTCCAAGGTTGCGCAGAAGATGAGGAGTAATTAGGCAAAGGTCCAGGATGGGGTGTAGAACAGCTGGAAGGAACGGAGGGAGGAGAGATGGTTAAGGAGCGGTTGTGTGGGCCAAAGTGCGGAGGGAGGTGCAGGGTGGTAGGAGGCATTAGGGGGTGATTGAAGACATGGGGAAAGTAGGGCACAGCACATGTGTGGGGGAACTGCAATGTTGAGAAAAGGACAGACAGAAGTGAGAACTTCCTGCGATAGAGCATTTAAGTCACCACCGCCACTCTAACCACATTGTTTCAGAAATCAAGACTATAGTTTCCGAGCGCTGCTGTAGAGATAAAGTCCATTTTTTACCGGAGATTTCATCAGTTCACCAAATAGTTTTCCCAGTTAGAATCATAACTGCCAGTGGTGGCTGGTGAAAACAATCCTAGGGGGGTGCAGTGCCTCTGATTCAAGAATCTAAATCCATGTTATTGAACGGCAGAAGAGCAACGCTAAACAGAATTGATCAGTTATTTGACATTTTCACATTCATCTGAACTGATGCTCTTTGGGTGTGTTTGGAACCGCAATATTTCCAGATATAAATGAAATAGAACTGGCTGAAATTGAAGCAGAGCTCACATTGAAATAGCTATCTGATTCCACAGTACTTTGTTGGTAAAAATTAATGATGTCATTTTGTCAAAATAGACAACTAAATGAGAAATATTGCTAATGGAACGGATCTGAACCCAAGTCTATGAGAAAAGTTTTAGTGAAGCTGGGCCACAGTCAATGGGAGCCCATCTATAGAAAGGTTCCTTTCAAAAAAGACTACAAGATAGCCTGCTGCCTTTCATGATAACAGGTCATCACCCAATGCTTTTGCACTGTAGAATGAAGATGAAGATACTTACTCTGCAGGAAAAACAAAACAAGTGTGTTTCTTTCCTATTGTTCTGGCACAAATGTATGGTCACCATAAATGGAAGAGTAACTGTGGAACCATGTACTGTACAGAAATGCTAGCTATGTACTTGTGACCAAATAAGAAGGATAATTCTGGGCTATTTGCACCTTGAACCTAAGTATAGGATTCCAAGGTGAGGACTGGGACACACTCATGCTAAAAAATGGGCACCCCAAAATCCTGAGGGCCACAAATGGCCCGCAATCCTGAAGTTTGTGACCCCTGCTCTAGGCTGTCAAGTGGCATGGTAATGCTCAGCACTCAACACAGTGATGATCAATGATAAATATCTTAAAATTATAAATAGATTTTCCTTGAAAAACAAAAACAAATGCACCACATTTACAGCTGCTCCCATATTTACCACCCTCTACTGTGAAATACTAATAAAAATGGTGAATTGTAAATTCCAAATTGGAATGTGATAGTGACGGATTGCGCTAGTTTATTGCTTGCTGTGTGATCTACGTCCATGACCATGAGGGGGGCATCACAAACGTACAATGGGATCAAACCCTTTATGATCTAAGCTGGAAGTATTTTCTTAAGTAGACTGCTGTTGCTGATGCAGTAGTTTGTTTCGGGTTCTATGTCTGCGTGTGAGGAAGGGAATCACCAGGTGTGTGTGTGAGCGCACCAGGACTCAAGAGATGCTCCGTAAATTCATACACTTCCCGTGACGAGTTTTATATTCTGCCTGATGAATACAAATGGAGTTCAAGACGTGTGATGTGATTTCACTTCTCAGCATAAAACAGAAGGCATTTGAGGACACAATGTTTTACAACCATTGTGCTCGACTTGTCTCCCCCTCCCCACCAGACCCTTGTCGGCACACAGCAAACATCTCACTTCCTCTCCTGCACACGCTGTCAAACACAGTGCCAAATTATTTTTCAGTAAACATTAGTTCCCGATCACCCGCTTCCCCCTCCAGCTCCGGGGACTTGTGAGACAGGCTCTTGATGGTGAGATGTTGCCCTGCTGGTCCTGGAGCTCACCACCAGCTTGTGGGAGTTCACGGCTGACAGGTGGCCCCCAGCGCTCAGACCCTCCCTGACCCACCGCCTCTTCCATTACTCTGCCAGAGCTGACACAATATTCTTTGTTAGGACTTGTAGTCCGTGACAGTGTTGTTTTTCGCCGACAATGGCGACAATATCGCGAATATCGCGGGCTGTGAAGTTCCATTGAAGAGATGAGACAAGGCGAAAATGTATGCGTCTCAACTGTTGAGATACATTATAGTTTAGGCCAATGTTCAATGTGTCACATGGTCAGTAAGCAAATAATTATTCTATTCTGAACATTGTTGCATTTGGGCAAGAAATGTGTGTGAGTTATATGCATAATACTCATGTGCACACATGTATATTTGTAAGATATTCATATCTTAATATAGTGGATGTACCTGCATAGTCTGTATACAGTGATATAAGCACTAATATAGCACTTAATATTAATATTATTATTTCTCAAAACAGATTTCGTTGACTAGAACGACACAAAAACTTTCAGACATGACTAAAATGTGACTAAAACTAATCAGCATTTTGGTTCAGAAAATGACTAAACGGCTGCCAAAAACAACACTGTTCTGTGATTTTTTTCTTTTTGTACAGATTCAAACCTGATGGCAACATTCTCTCCGTTTTTTTGTGGTTTTATCAACTAAAAGTGTCGGTAACCTTGTTGGTATTCATCCTTTAATCTCTTTTTAATCAGCAACCTCGAAGGGATTAGACAGTCTGCGATTGAAGTGAGGCCAAAGAATTGAAAAAACACCCTCATCAGTCAATTTACCACAGAGGCAAATAGTCTGGAAAGTTATTCAAATTCTGACATTAATTGGATCTTCTGAAAAACACCATAATGGAAGGCAGTTCTTCCTAACATTGGTGTTCAAGCATGGACCATCAAAAGTGTAATAGTACACTTTGCTGATATTTGACTGTATTACAACAGTTTCTTCTCAGTGTAAACTGTACAAGGCGATTTTACCAAAAAATAGCAACTGGAAGGAGCCTTTATAAATGTGTTTAAAATCCCAATAATCTCTTTATTTTTTACTGTAAACTTCACAGCATCCTTTCCCTCTTCGAGGCAACATCTGTGCTGAATCTTGCTGAACAGACGTGTTGATTGATTCTATGGTTTGTGGGAAGAACAATGTTGTTGAGTCCCCTTGAGGGACGCGTACAAGGTTCCTGGTCCCGGCTGCTGCTGCTCTCCCAGTCGAGGTCTCCGGTGTTTTCCTTCAGCAAAGCCTGACGAGGACATAAAACAATTAAACACGGGGGTTGGCTGAAAAAGAAAATTATTGATGCAGAAAATAGATTTTTGTAATGAAACATAATTGAAACAAGTTGTGCTGTGGTTCTCCCTTGAGACGGTTATTAGACGGCTTATCTGGCTTCAGGTATTTGTGAATGAACATGTGCCTCGTCTTTGTTTGTTCCTCCTGAAACAAAAGAGTCACTGCATAATTGAATAGAAAAATGTATTTGTTTAGGAAGGTGCAGAAGAAAGTTCTTCCAAATAATGATAAAATGCTTATCTGAGTTTTATCTGTAGCATGACTCAACAGAGAGACCTGCTTCTTATTATGTTCAGTGTCCTTTCATCTTAAGCACGCTGGCTCCATGTAGCACCGTAAGGAGAACAGTTGTATCTTTCATTCAAAAATACTTTTTCAAAAAGTTGCACCTGACTCTGTCGCTGAATATTTTGTCTTGGGTCGCAAAGTCACAGAATATTTCTCTCTGTGCTGCTGCTAAACACATGTTTTCGAAGCCAATGTTTGAGGTAACTGTTCAGAAGTATTCAGTAGCCGAACTCAGCTTCTCCAATCTCCTCCAGGTTCTCATGAGTCCAAACAGCATGTAACTACATGTAATTATTTTTGTCGTTATTCACACATCCAAACTGTTTCACTGACACCCTCCAACTCAGCGTTTTCAACCTCCATTCTCATCCACGGTGGATGTAACGTTCATTCCAGCAGTGATGGTTTTGACATTTGGAGCCACCACGAAAGTTCTAGAGAAACTCCTCCAGACGTTGACGTCGTATTGTTGCGCTTTTAGATCACTAGCGGCTGGATCCTCGACTATAGGTCCGGGGGCAATGGATCTCTTGCTTTCATATAGTTATTATGATGTTTCTGAATATGAAGATTTTTTTTGTGAAAAAAGCCCCCATAATCATTATGGGTGTGTAAAAAAAATTGATTCACAAAGGAATTGCGATTCTTATTTACTACTATTCAAAATTGCAATGTCTCAAAATTATTGTTATTAATATTGTTGTTATTATTATTAATATTATTATTTTTGGCTGTCGGTTAGCTACAACTATGCGCTCTGGAACGCACACACGCACGCGCGCACGCACATGTACCCAAACAAACATGGCAGAAAAGGAGGTCCAAGCAAGTCTGTCTTCACTGAAGGCTTGAGTTTGATATAATTGTGGGTATTACCGAATGCGTGGAAATGCTGACCACAAATCTCGAGATCACAGACTCACGGAGCTGTCAGCCGCGTTCTGCCATCGTGCTTCACAGACAGCAAAGCCCCTAATTTTTACCAAGACACTAAAAGAACGGTTGCCAGTCAAGGTACTTTCCTCAGGTCTGTTAAACAGAACTTTTTAAATAAGGATGGCATTTTTATTTTTTGTTACCTAAGCAGTATGACATTGCTTTTATGTCACTGTACAGTTGCAATAATTCCAACTACGCATTCATATCTCTACTTGTCCTTCTGTCTTGCAAAGCAGATGGGAGTAGATCAGAAGATGATCAGAAGTGTCCACCTCCATGAGACGTTACGTGTTTTCCGCTTGTCATTTTTCTGAAGATAAAGTGGCTCTCGTTTAATTTTGCGACCGTTCTATGCCATATGTGCTCCGTCCTCTAACGGCCTTCGCTGTTGGCTAATCCACATGGAGGCACTGGCCTCAGCCTGAGACTTCGATTGATTGGCTCACTGTCCAGGAAGGCAGCGCCCACTACCTCCAATATAACCCTCCAGTCTTCTGCTGCTCAGCCCACTTTGGAACTTGACAGCCGCAGAAGACGCCTGGTAGAGGGCTACGCACATACTCATAGAACTGTGGTTACATTTGGTAACATATGCTCCGCCCCCTAACAGCCTTTGCTATTGGTTAAAAACCACGGCCACTAGAGGGCTACGCACATACTCATAGAACTGTGGTTACATTTGGTAAGTCAGATTCCTATGTCACATATGCTCCGCCCCCTAACAGCCTTTGCAGTTGGTTAAAAACCATAGCCACTAGAGGGCTACGCACATTTTCATACCATGGCCACTAGAGGGCTACGCACATTTTCATGGAAGTGTTGGAGATGACGTCGCAGAAACCCTGCTTGTCCTTCAAGTCACATTATACGGCTCCTAAGGGCAATGAACACATACAGTTGTAGTGTTCAAGCCTTGTGAAGTCAAGTGTTAATCTGGGAAACTAAATACAATAGAAGGGAATAGGAGATGAATGCTTTAAGAAGGAAAACCAGTGCCTCCAGTGTTGCGAGTCGCTGGTGACGGAGGTGTATTTTGAAGGTGCCCACAGAGAATTCTGATGATAAAATGAACAATTAAAGGGGCCACTGATTTTAGATTCTATTTGAGCAAGAATCATTGAATCCCATGTTGCTCCCACGTTGGACTGAGTTTGAACTGCTTGCTTCAGATGCATCTACCTGGATCAGCTAGTGGGGCAGCAAGCTCACGCGCAGAAAGAAAACTCAGCGTACTGTTGTGGTTTGGCAGGGGCTGGAATTTTCAATGAAACCAAAGAAGGTGAACAAGCGAAAAAAAAAAAAAGCATTGATTGTGCACTCCAGCAAAGACAGAGCTTCATTAGCAGCTGCTATTTTAACATTTGTGTTTGTTTCCTGTTTCATTATGCGCACAGACTCTCTGCAAATGAAGTCCTCCACCTGTTCCGTACTCATCCATTAAATATGTGCTCTTGGTGTGAGTCGTTATTCAGCTACTAAGTGTTAGCTGGAGCAGGTTTTACACACACACACCACTCCCAGTAGACACATAAACGCACACTCTGAGCATATGGGCAATGAACTGTGCGCATTAGCTGCCTCAGCAGCGGCGTTCTACCTGCCGATGTTAGCATCCTGCCATAATGAGCAAATGGAACTATGACCAGCAGAACCATTCTGAAACAGTCACAAATGGAGTTTTCATTCGGGCAGGATTCAGTGCCGGGTTTTCTGGGTCCCCCCCACGTGTCCCCCTTTCGCTTTTAATTATTGCTGCCACACAATGTGTTGACACCGGGTAATGTGATTCAAGAGAATGGTACTGAAGTACTTCAACGTCCAAATAGAGCCTTCATTTATAAAGTTGAATGACCTTCATGCAGCCACCCACGCAGATTTTCTGCCAGCGCTGGAGTGTTTTTTGAAGCCCGTTGGCTGGAGAACAATTCAATAAGAGCTTCTGTTTAAAAGGAATAAAAATACATGAGTTTTATGCAATAAATGAATTGAAAAGCAAGGCAGAGTTTCATTTTCAAACCAGAATAATACACAATATAAATACACACGTGCATCGTAATTCTATAGACACAAATAAGAGAGAGAATAACTACTGTATGATCCAATTTTTTTATTTATTAGTAAATGTATACATTAACTAGCTATACATTTCCTAATCCAAGTCGAACAGCATAAAAAATATAGTTAATGTAGTTGCATTTGTTTTTTTATGTAGTTGCTTTTCTGCTCAGTTGCTCCTTCTACTGGTTTTTGAAGTCTTTGTTTTGTTTTCAGTAGGTTTGAATTCATAAGGTCAAAAATATACAGTATATATTTTTAATTTAAAAAATGCCTTTCATTTTCCATTTTTTGTTATATTTAGATCTACATTTCTTTTGTCATGGTTCTTCTGAGCTCATAGTTCTCCGGCGTCAACCATGAGTTTGAATGGTCTTTGTGATGTTCTCAGTCTGGCTGAGTCAGTCTTTATCAGGTCTGGCAGCTTCAGTCCTCTTGGTTTTACTGACACATATTTTTCAATTCTCACCCAAAATATGTGTGTATTCCATAAGGTGGCTGGTGTTTGATTTGCAGGGACCTTCTCCAAAGGAGACAGCATTATATGTCATTTTAATCCAACTGACCAGTCCATATATAACTCAGAATGAGACATTAATTTCTGAGCAGCCCCACCATGGCGTTGGAATTGCCTTTAAATAAGGCATGTTTATTTTAATGTAGGGAGCATAAACTGGAGATGGGGATGAAACTCTAAGTGATATTGCTAAAGGGAGTAGCTGTGACTTTCTAGCAGACGTTACGGAGCAAAACATGTTGAGCAGATTTACCTTCACTCAGATGGAAACAAATGATGAAACAACAATGCAACTTTTTAAATTTTAATCCCTGACATATATTTGCCTGTAAGCCTTTTAAATGAGTTTGAATTCACTGTGAAAACCAAATAATAATCTCCTCACCCTGCCGTGGTGAAGTAATTACTTTTTAGTTCTCAGGAAATGCACTCAGTGGTGGAGTTGTCAAAAGGATCCCGAAAGGTTGGCTCAATCACTTTTATAAAGTACTGCAGGCTTCATCGTAGGGTTGGGCCTTAAAAGCTCAGCAAGGGCCACATATATACAAGCGCTGGTGTGATTGGCCATTCAAGTCTCAAAAAGTTTATTTTCTTTGCAAAGAATTCTTAACAATAGCCATAGGGGAGTAATAATCTAATTAATTTAATAAAATGTGATGAGTAGAATGCGTTTTTAAGAGGAAAAAAAACCACATATTTAGGACAAAAAAAAGAAGTTTGTTTGTTTGTTTGTGTTTTCGTCCAAAAAAAAAAAAATATATATATATATATATATATATATATATATATATATATATATATATATATGTATATATATATATATATATATATATATATATATATATATATATATATATATATATATATATATATATATATATATGTGTGTGTGTGTGGCCCCCAAGACGCGTTTTGTCCAGGTCTCCTTTTCTATTCTTCTCTGTAGTATTCATTAAAAAATAACCTGCTATTGGGTTGCACAGTTACATTCAGTCACTGTCCAACGTCTTGACTTACATGACCCTTCATATTGACCCTTAGTCCGTCTGCCAGAATGCAGGATGATCCTCGGAACTTTAAATAGTGTGCAACAACCTCTCCAAAGCCCAGTTGTGTCGTTCGAGTCCAACAAATTGTGATTACCTGAATGACGAGAGCTCTCACAGAGATATGTCTGTCGAAATTGGAAATCTCAACCAGGTTAGTTCAGATCCCCTGCAGATCCACAGATGAGGCAATCTTTACCCGGCCAAAAATAACCATACAAACAATGGGAGAGGGACATGCAATAATAATGAGCAAGCCACAGTCTGTGGGCAAAGCTCTGCCTGTTTCCAGAATCAGAATCATGATGGTTGACTTTTAAAAAGTGTCACCACACAGATGAAAAAAAAAAAAAAAGGAGAAGAAAGGACAGCAACGCTTTGCTGGCTCATTAGGAAACAGAATTTCATCTTCGCACAACTGCAGGGGTCACAGTTATTAGAACCAAAATGAGAATTTACTCAAATGAATTTATAAGCAAACAGATGCGTCCCATCCCACCGACGCAGAGCTCCTCGGAAATGTTTTATTTTCCTGCCGATTTGACCCTCGCCTGCTGAAGCCGGGCTGGAAATGAGACCTGGATACCGTCTCCTGATGTTGCCTCCTCCTTGTTTTGCAGACAGCAACTTCATCTTGGCCAACGCTCAGGTATCCAAAGGCTTCCCTATCGTCTATTGCTCTGATGGATTCTGCGAGCTCACCGGCTTCTCCAGGGCGGAGGTCATGCAAAAGAGCTGCGCCTGTAAGTTCCTCTGTGGACCCGAGACCAGCGAAAGCATCGTCCTCAGCATCGACGAGGCCTTGGAGGAGCGCAAGGAGTTTAAGGACGAGATCATGTTCTACAAAAAGACAGGTAATTGGGATTGGACTGAGTCGTATCGTGGGTGGAATCTTTATAAGCTCGGCCTGATGGATGAGTGTAGTCCAAAGATGGAAGTTTAAGACACTACCAAAGTGACAAGTAACGTATAAATCAAACTTTTAACCGTGTCATAAAGTGATTTTTGTCTCCTCACTGGGAAATCACCGGCGCGCCAATTTATGGCTCTTTCATGAGCAGTAAAAGGCTATAAAATTCTCAAAGTAAGGTCGGGAACGACGGGAGGAAGAAGCCGTCAGATGCGTTTACCAGATATAAATCTTAGGTTCAAACTTGATTCCGATTTTACGCTCCATCCTGACTGACAGTGCGACTGCTACTTAGCATACAAATACATTTAAGCCTCCATCTTGAGTAATAAAACTGCGTGAGGCGGAGATAGACTTTCCCCACTAAACCCACAAATTTTGCATTTGATGTCGACTTATTTTTTATTTATTGTTCAAGTGTCTTGGACTATATGCTTCATTGCTGGTTATCAACGCTGTCTGTGTTGTCGTGATACCTTTGAATACCAAGAAAGGAACATAATAGAACGTCAATCCAAAGGAAATAATGGGGGATATTTGCAGAACGCAAACTGCCAACCATATACACAACTTTTTCTGGATTTTCAATCCCTGGATATGGATTCATTTGAAAGAGTAATAAAGATAATGTTACGCCACTTCACTGCGCTTCTCGCAGCATATATGCCAGATGGCCCCGAGCAGAATCCAACTCCATCAAACCCTCCGCAGATGTGAAGTGTTTACCGCTTTGTGGTGGTCTTTTTAGCGAGCAACATTTTCTTCTTCTGGCTTGTCACCGCGTTTGCAAACTGCAGCTTATATGCGGCTGCTTCACTGGGCACCAGACATTAATTACATTAGCTTTACAATGTTGGGCCTTGACAAGCTTCCCCAGACGGATGTGCAAGACTCCCTCTTGTGACCAGGCTTAATGGCAGGCAGGAACCAGCAACATCAGCAGCTTTTCTCCCTGAAAACAACGCGCCTCCTTTCAACCCCAGCTGTTGACGTTGCAGTGTAGAAAATTGAAGAAGAAATTGTCTCAGTTATGAAGAATGGTGTTTGTTTACATGGCCAATAGGAAGCCGTTCAGCTCAGTCACCTCCTCCATCACTATCTGGTGCTCTGCTGCTGCTGACGTGTGACTAGTAGCAGCCTGTGCCTCTTCTTCTTTCTCTTTCGCCTTCTCCCTTCAGGGGTCTCCACAGCGGATCATCTTCCTCCATCTCACCCTGTCCTCTGCTTCCTCTTCTCTCAAACCTACAAACCTCATGTCCTCCTTCACCACCTCCATAAATCTCCTCTTTGGACTTCCTCTCCACCTTCTGCCTGGCAGTTCCAACCTCAACATCTCCCCACCAATGTACTGGCTCTCTCTCCTCTGTACATGTCCAAACCATCTCCATCTAGCCTCTTTGACTTTGTCTCCTACACACCTGACCACATCTGCTCTACTGCTTCCTGATCCTATCCTTCCTGCTCACTCCCAGAGAGAAGCTCAGCATCTTCATCTCTGCTACCTCCAGCTCTGGCTCCTGTCTTTTCCTCAGTGCCACTGTTTCCAAACCATACAACATTGCTGGCCTCACCACCCTTTTGGACACTTTCTCTTTCATCCTTGCTGACACCCTTTTGTCACACCTGACAATTTTCTGCAGTTATTCCACCCTGCCTGCACCCGCTTCTTCACCTCTTTCTCACACTCTCCATCGCCCTGGACAGTTAAGCCTACAGTAAGTACTTAAAATCCCCATTTTTTTTCTTTTTTTATCCTCAATCGATGGCAACCAATTTGGATCCAAGATTATTTTTTTTTTCGCCATATGTTTTGTAGTCTCAGCGTCGCCAACCTTCTTTGCCTTACAGTCGGCGCTGGCTGTAAACAAACAGCTGACTGACTGCGCTCGCTCTTTTGTCCGCCTGCGAGAAGGGAACACTGAATTCTTGCAATCAAGAGCCCCTTCTCCTCTCACTCTCACGCGCTTGAACGACCCCGCGACCCACAAAACACCGACGCTGCCTGCGACTGAGTCATCGCCAAGCCAAAGGAGCGGAAGCCATGTGTGGAAACTCCGCGGGAAACCCCCTCTAATCACCATTGTGTAACTAATGACTGACAGGAGGAGAAGTACACAGCGGTGAATGTAACGTTCAGGAATGCTTTGGAGAGGCCTTAAATAAATTTGGAGTAAACAGAGCTCCTTGTTGTTGAACGCTCTGCCGTAATTAAAACGGCTTCATTTTTAATAGCCTGAATCACATCGATGGAAAGTGACAGACCCCAGATGTGCACGTCGGCACTCGAGTGACAGTTTCATTGAGCTGGACAGCTTCATTTTCATGTCGCTCTAAAGAGTTCCCGCTACAGTGGCACAGCTCTACCAACCCGAAAAACAAAACAGTATTCCCATGAGTTCACTTTTATATTTAGCCTATAAAACCATCTCAAAATGGGGTGGATAGGGACTTGCACAGGTAGGCCTACAGTATAGTGGGGCTCCAGCACCAGACCTTTTCCCACTGAGTTCGGAAGCAGTGCGGAGGTTTTTCAAAAAGAATGAATTGTTTTCAATTTGTCAATTTCCACTGGCTGCAGGGCTCCGCACAGCACCACAGTGGAGAGAATCGTTCAGACATGAAATCTGCCACTGAAAAGTGGTGTGAAATTTTCATAATAAAACCCAATGTGTTGGCATTTTACTGTGAAAGAGCAGTATAAACATTACATCATGACCGGCGAATGTGACTTCAAGTCAACATAGTGCTGCATTCATGAGAACATGGATGACGAGTCGTATATTTTGGAGCTCATTCTTCACGATACTCGTCATAAACTCTTTAAATAGCCGCAAAGAAGCACATGACTGTTATGGATAAAACCACCTGGCTTTGCTTCGACGTCCCCCTGTGGAAATCGAAAACTCTGCTGCGGTCAAGTCAATGCTCCCTCCGTCGCAGTACCTGGTGGAAATTCGGGGTGAAATTGTTGAGGCAAAAAAGCTCACTCTCTCATCAGTTCCGTACAAATGTATTTTGATAGCTGACGGGGATTTTATTTGAGTTTGTGTGAGAGCCCAACCTGCACTGCAGCACTCACAAGCCCGTGCAGCACCTCCCACACCTCATGCCACTCAGAGCAGATGTCAAACGGCTCCTCCGACCTGCAGCATCTGACGGGAAAATGGCAAAAATATCATATCACAATTTCTTTAGAATGAAATCACAATTCCGATTTTATCTCAAAGTATTTTTAAAAGTAGTTTGCACGTTTTGCAAACCACTTCTGGATGTGAAAAAGTCCTAAACGTGGAAAAAACATACAATTTAGAGTAAACAACAGCATTCTGATAAAGAGCAGTCTCGGCAACATAAAAGATGGCTTCCAAACAAGCTTTTTGGAAAAGGGTCAAATGAAAATGTTAACTGAACTGAACTGTTTTGAACTGAAAAGATCAATATCTGGTTACTGAACATGATTACTGAAGGTCCAGCAGCTATTTCCATCTTCAGCGAAACAGCAAGCAGATTCTTGTCACAGATTGTTAGCCAGGAAAACCATTTGGTCAACCTATCTCAACCTTTTTTTACCTTCTTTTGCCACGGCTTATTTTAGCTTTGTGGTGTTTACAGAGAAATATTTCAGATTAATGTGCTCAGATTGCTTTATAACAGTAATAACTGTTTCATTTTGATGCTCAGTGAGCGTCAGTCAAGGTTTCAAGTGAGACGTCATGTTAGCCTGCAGCGGGTCAGACAGGGAACACTCCATCGTTCAGCCGTGATGATGTGAAATCCAGTTAGAGGCGCGTCAGGTTAAGATAAAAACACTTCTTGTCATAGAACATCCCCACGCTCTTCCTTCTGTTGTTGAGGGAACATGATGAGGGTTTTTACAGTCTCTAAAATATTACTTTTCGTGAATGTTCACCTTTCATTGGCGGGTTCAGAAGAAGTTTAGAGCAGATATACAACAGGGCAGAGCAAGACTAAGCAGTGAGAGCTGCAGTTGAGCGCAGGGGGCCTCAATGCAGGGATTTGGACCCCCCACACTGCCAGCATGGGGAGTTGTTTTGTATGTGTAGTTAAGCGTGACGCGTAATAAAAGTAGCTCAACCTCATCATCAGTACGCTCTAATGTCTGTTTCCCCATTTGCATTGTTTTGCTAATGATACTGAGCCTCAAGTTTGTTTCTTGAGCATGCACTATGTTATTTTCATTTATTGCTAGGACGTTACAGTGCCTTCTATAGGCCTGGTATGTGTACTACATCATTTTACATTGATCGGCTCCAAGCATGGTTCTGTTTTTATCATGATCCCTCTCAAATTCAAAAGAAAAATTAAAAAAATATATACAGATTCCTCTGGCATGAGGCGGTGATGCTAACCCATGGTGGGATGGTGCCATTGATATCGCTAAAGATACTGACCTCTGATAGACGTACCTCCATCTGTCAGTAGGGCTCAGAATGAAAAATATAATTTGACCTACACAAGCGAGTAAAAGCTATACCTTCATATGGCACCATAGTTTCTATCGGAAAGAAGCCACAGAGAGGAAGAAAAGCAGTTTTTCTGAGACATTATTGACATGAGGTTGTCATTATTCGAACCAGTGAAAAACACAGGCTTGTCTTGATAGTCACTGACAGTAACCCACCAACACACACAAAAGAGAAGTTATGGTGACAAAAAAAGCTTCATCAAAATTTTGAGTTATGCAGCCTCTTGTGACTAAAAGTCTTTGCTCCAGTTCAGAACAGAAAACTCTTAAGCAGCATTTCTAAAACTGTAGGTGAGATGCCCTCCGCCTCTCTCTACCTTTGTTGTCGCAGTAACCCAAATTCATCACAGGGATTTCATGGTTGTTTACCAAGACAGATCGCAGGATACAAAAGAAAAGAGGGCTCATAATTAAAAGCGTGTCACCGCATGGATACTAGAAGCGCTGTGCCGTACAAAGAGAGGTCTCTTACATGAAGACGGGATCCCTTGAAGCATGACAAAATGCCTTGGCACACTGTTGCAGAAAAGGGGCGGAAAACGTTTGAGAGCTGATCAAACAATCCAAGATTCAGAGCCTGAAACATGCACAGGGGCCTGACATGTTTAAAATACTATTTTAAGTTTCCTTCTAAAATGCTGTGATTTAGTTGTGGTCACCATGGAACACTGCACAATATTCATTCTGTGATGCTGAAATTGCACTGGGGCAGACGACTCAGGAACAACACAAATGCCAGTGTAGCGTTCTTCATTTTGTGGTATGAATAACTCCAATCGATATATTGTTTTTCTGTGTAACAATATGGACTTTACGTTTTAAATTTCTTCAATACAAAGCCAATCTGTAAAAATGATAAACTGCAAAAGGAAAAACACGTCTTTCAAAATGGCGTGTCGCTTTGATGATCACAAACAATGCAGGGCCGAACAACAAAAGGACACTGACCCACAGCTCCACTGGAAGGCAATCTATTTAACAGGAGATTGGACCTAAAAGATGGTTTCATCTCCTGCTGTGTCTTGGGAACAGTGGCTGGGTCTATTTAAAACCTCTGTTTCCCCTGAGGGACTTCCAGCCGTAGATAGGTTTACTAATAGGTCTGGGATTCGTTGCACAACACATGGACGCACACACATGCAGTGTAACGCAACGCTGTTAATAAGAATGTTTTCGCCCTTTCAGTGGCTCTGTTTTGGTGCCTGCTGGACATCGTACCAATCAAGAATGAGAAGGGCGACGTGGTGCTTTTCCTGGCCTCATTTAAGGACATTACCGACACGAAAGCCAAAGCCATCCAAGAGGACAAGAAGGAAGGTCAGTGGACGCAAGTGTTTCAGGGTGCGAAAATGACATTGAGTCAGTGCCGCCATGAGAGAGTCTGCCCTTATTTCGTCATGCTCCAAGTGACTGTGTTTGGTTGTGAATGGTCGCTCCTTTTATCTGCCACTGGCGGAAGAGAGACACATGAGTGAAACTGAAAAATCACTGGTTGTTTCTCAAGCTTTTGTGGGGGAAAAAAAAATCTCCACCAATTCAATGACCTACTTTCTGCAACCTCAGAGAGGACATGTTTTCCCCTTTCAGCAGCCCATCACATGTTTCGTCATGACCCATAGATGACTTTTTTGACCTCGAAAGAATTGAATCTTTGGATGGAAACTCTGCTTTCTGATTCAATTTGACCATCTTTTTTTGGTTTTTATTTCCACATGACTCACAGCCAAAGTTCCAATGCATCATGGTGACAGAACGAGTGTTTGATACCTATTTGAGTCATATTGTCTGTGAAGATTGGTTCCATATTTAACAGAAGTTGCTGAGTATAGCTTTACAGTTATTATTAAGGGAGTAAAATAATATCCATATACTCAAATATTGCAGCTCTTGCAATAATGTATAGATTTTTTTTTACACATGCTATATTGATATTTGATGTATAAATACTTCATTTTTGAATTGTATTAAGGGATCTGTCTTGTTCAAGTCTGTGTTGGAACATCACTGTCCGCCAAACTAATCGGAAAAGATCATCACCCGCAGCATTCAGAAGGTCGCGTGATGTTCCCTTTATAAAATGTTTTCTATATTTTAGAAATCTTGAAATAAAAAACTAAAATGTATTCCTCACATTTTAAAAAGCCTTATCCTACTAACAGTACCGCAATATATCATGATGTATTGTATCGTCGCTCCTGCATTGGGATTGGTATTGTATCGCAATATTCTATCGGGCCGCTAAAAGTTTTTTCACACCTTTGGGCCGCCAGACGTTCAGTTAGCCACATGTGGTGGCAGCAAGTGTGTCACTGAATTGACTTGATAGATGCAAATCTGTGTCAGTTAACTATGGAGAAGTTCTTGAAAAGAAAAAAAACAATAAAGAAATGAAAAAGTGATGGCGCCTCAACTGTAAAATCTGTTCATGAAGGCACCTGTTGTAGCAGTTTTGAAAATTAATTATTTGGTGATACCTTCATTTACACTTTACTTATATCGTATTTGGAGTTTAAATAAAATATATAATTTTTATTTTATTATATTTTGACATGTTTTTCTTATATTCATTTTATTCTGAATTTTATTCAGTTTTCCCAATTTTCTCAACAGTTTGCATCAAGTCAAGTCATTTTTTTTTTCTTTAGTAACTTTCATGACTTGCACCTGGTTCTGCTGCTGGTTGGACTTTTCGATGACAAATATCTTTGCGATGATCACATTGTTTCATGTCATTTCACAAGGTTTTGGTTTGTGTACGTCTAAGTAGATTAAATATGGCTACTGATCACAAATGAAATCAAGAGTAATGAAACAGTTCTATTACTTGAATGGGCCCCAGGCCCATTTGTTCTGGGTAAGATGGGCCCTGAGATAAAAAAAAGGTTAAGGACCCCTGATCTAGACAGCGTAACTTTCTCTGCTAATGTAACTGCTACCCACATGACCACTGAACTTGTAATTGTCTATGTTAGGTTGCGTGTCCAGAAGGATAGTGTTCGTAGTGCGGGAAGGGAAATGGGTTGGCGAAGTGTGCGTGACTTTCAAGGGTGCAAGTTTTCCGGGGGCATATAACAAAGAAAAGAAGTGGCACCAGTTGAGTTGAGCAGTGATCAGCCTCCTCACTCAGCACCCACGAATTGGGTAAAGCTTTTTAAGATTCACTAGCTCCGCCTCGGACCTGGCCATTTCAATTGTGTAAATGCGCCATCGTCGCTACCGGTATTCGACTCTGGCTGTAGTTTGTTTCCCCAGCCCACTCGCAACTACCTTTCCACTTCCTGTCGCAACATTAAATGGAGTCTCAGTCATCTGACTGTGTGACGCAATGTTGCATGTACTCGCGCCACCTGCAGGAGACCACTGGCGCGGACAAATAAAGAGGGGAGATACAGACAACAGATACAGCAAACTGGCTTTCACCACCCAGGCACCTGATCATGAAGTGGCATAATTGGATAATTCAACAAAGTGATTAAAACATGCGCCGGCGCTCACAGCCTGAGGCTCCCCCCTTGACATTTACCACACGTCTTTGCTCTGGGCTTCATGAATTGTGACAGGTTGTGGTGGTGCCGGCGTAAATGATGAGTTACTCACTAGGGTGATCACAGTGGTTTGGGAGAATTGCCTCCAACCTCCCCTCAGCTGTCCAAGCTCATCGCACCTTTTTAGGAAGACCTTTTTTTATATATATATATAGCAATAGGGAGACGACAGACTTTTTGAAGTGCGACTTAAAAGACTGAATCTGCCTGTGAATATGAGACACAGTTAAAACAGTAACCTCTCTAAGAGATTCAACTAGGTCTGGTGTGTGTGATCAATGCGACCATCATAAACTGACTCCAGATAGTCGGTGTCTTGGCTGCAAATATTGAGCAGAATACAGGCGAGAAATGATAGTTTTGCTCTCATAATGAAATTCTTTTCATGATACAGGATATTGGCTGACGCAGCAGATTGCCAGACAGAGACAAACACTTCACCGTAATGGGTTTGGGTTTTTGACAAGCCTATTTATATGTGAATTTGTCCAGTAAATCTTATTGAGGCATTTGCATATTGAGAGCAACACAGTGATGCCGCCTGTGAGGAGCTTGATACACAAAGACATGTGATTTATGAATCCTTTGAGGACAAAAAGCATCAAGTATGTGCTGTTATTTTTCAGAATGAACAACTTAATCGCTTGATTCATGAAGCCGACTGAGGTTTTGTTTTGACTGTTGCAAACTTTTGCCTTCTGTGTTGCATGATCCCATTATAATGCACTAAATAGCAGTCTTGAATTTTGCGTGTGGGGCTGGACAATGAAGTGGTTATATACAAGATAATTCGGATTAGAAGGTGAGGAGTGGAGCAGGACCCAAGTGCAGTGATGAGGAATTTACGGGAATAGAATAGAATAGAATAGCCTTTATTGTCCTTGTACAGTGTACAACGAAATTTGAGCGCTACTCCCTTGGTGCAAACAATGTAAAAAAGAATATATCATAAACAATCAAGCATGCAGAGAACAACCAGTAGGTACTAAAAAAAAAATATATATAGAGTACAATCTTTAATAATACACAACAATAAAACCAGAACAGAAAACCGGGCGAGTCAAAGCGAAGTCAAAATGTCCAAAACCAAAGCGACCCTGGAGATCGAACGAACATATACAGTGGTACCTCGGTTCTGGCCCACAATCCGTTCTAGACGGCCGTTCGAGAAGCGAATTGTTCGAAATCTGAATTAATTTTTCCCATTACAATTAATGGAAAAAGAAATAATGCGTTCCAAGCCTCAAACTAGTCTTTTGTAGGAGTGAATGTAGAGTGTCTGCTGCAGGTGCGCTGTTCCTCTATGTGTGTGGCCGCTGCATGTGGGAGGGGTTGCCGAGTGAGCGACGTCTCTCCAGAAGTGAAGAGGTGCCCGGTGCGTGTCCAGCTCTGAATGTGCGCTTCTGTGCAGTTTGGCTGTGACAAAGTCATAAACCAAGTCACGCTCTGTCCCAGACTCGCCTCATCCCTGTCCCAGCTCCAGCCCACAACAGGACATCAAACCCTGGAGTGCGCGCTCCAGCCTCGGAGGTGTGGAGAGCGAGCACCTCCCCTGTGACACTCTACCACGTTCCAGTGCGGAGACAGGAAAGGTTTTACACCTCAATATGAAGAAAAAAACAGTCAGTAAATGTAGCTAACGGGACACGTCTGCATACAGAGGCTGCGTTATACACAATAACAAAGCATATCGTGGGTCAGCTGATCGGTCCGCGCACGTTATGTTTTTTTCCGGCTTTTTTCGCTAGCATTCGAGTTCTGGATTTTCGTTCAAAATCCGAAGCAAAGAAATCTCGAAATTTTTGTTCGAACTCCGATTTGTTCAAAGTCCGGGACATTCAAAAACCGAGGAACCGCTGTATCTGGAAACAGAAAACACAATAACAAAAATCACAGAACAAAACAGGAAACACGCAGAAATCGAGGAAGGAAGAAAACACTAACTCAGGCAGCAGGGATAATCAAACGGTATGAAAACAAAGAACCCAATGAGTGAAAAGTGAGAACAAACGAGGAGAGCCACGAGGGACAAGACGAGTCGATCTGACACACGTTGCTGGAGTCCAGGTGCTCATGAGCTGACAATTCTGATTAGAAGATTGACTCCAGCTGTGTGCCAGTAAACAGAACACAAAAAGGAAGTTACAAAAACCAAAATAAAACATGTTGGAGACGCATCTTGTTCAGTCCGACACTGCACGTTCAGATAGAGGCTAGCGATCTGCACTAGGGCTGTGTATTTCCAACAACCTCACAATACAGTGTATATCACGATACAGTGGTCTTGATACGATATGTATTGCAATACTACACATGCATATCCTGATGTATGGCCTTCTAGACAATACGTATCCCAATATTTCACATTGCTTTACAAACATTTTTGAGAAAACAGTCATGTATGAATGGGTGCCTCTGTATCGATACATGTATTGTAAAGATGCCTGCAACAATATGTATCGATATTTTGAACACACTACCTCTGAAAAGGACGTTGTTTTATTGCTCACGTCTGTGACAGTCCAGCGCAGCGATTTACAAAACCTGTTTTGGAATGAGGATGACAAATGCAGTTTTGGCTGTCACTGATGTGTTGTCTCCTTCCTACTGCAGCCATATACACAATTACCTGTCCACTGCTGACATGAAATTGCTCTATAATTCGATTACTCAGATGGCGCTTGGTAAATAATTTACATTTTCTCTTCTTAGGGAGCCTCTTCCAGCCACATTTTTAAGGTCCTATACAGCGTATACTTGTGTGACACGAACTTTAAAAACAGCATTGAATTAAGTACTTTGACTTTTTTACATTGCAACACAGTAATTTTAGTATCCTAATTTCTTTAAAATGTATTTTAAAAAACCTACCAGTGAAATGCAAATCTACGGCACAATGTTTGGTCGTCGCTCATTTCCATATTATGGTTATATCTTCATGGGTTTTGCGGAAGACAGAAGACTGCTAGTTAGTGCACTTTGACCTGAGCATCTCTGTAACCCAACACTTGCTTAAGACATTAATAAAAGCTGAATTACACCATGCCTTTATTGAATTCAATAAAATAAAATGAAAATGAATTTCCATTATGAAATTCCATTGTCTCTGTTGCTTTTGGGATGTTTAACAGGTGCTTCACACAGTTAGAAAACATCCCCTTAAAGGGCTTTAAGCAAGCATATATATATATATATATATATATATATATATATATATATATATATATATAATATTTTATTCAGGCTAAGTTGTGGCGTAAAAGCAAAAGAAGCTGTTACAGTACTGCTGTTCATCGTCCCTGGACTGATCTGTTTTGGAATATGTCAGTGGAATGTAGAAAATTCCCTGCATAAATTGCTCTGAATTATTGTCCTACGTTTCCATCATTATACTATATATCTCAATGCCGACGCAGTAGGTGGTAATATCGCCACGTTTTTTAATTAAGAAAGAGATAGAACAGGTCACTAGTAAATCGAAGGCGTAAAAATCACATTTACACATCCACATGATTCAGTTATGTTCCTTTAGTGTGGTGTCACGACGTGTGCATCTTTAATTAAAGTGTAATCTTGGTGTTTCACATGTCAACGTCACGTAATCGTCATGAAGATCAACTGTCATGAATCCCATGGTGCAAACCTGTCAACCCATGAGAAGGGCCTCGCAAACCTCACCACCCCCCTTGCACTGAACTGGGTACTAGCACCAGCATCTCCTCCATCATTGGCCCCTCGCACTCCTGCTTCACCATTTGTGGCCCCTTCTCACAATTCATTCCTGTGACCTTCATGCACAACAGTCAATAGGCCTCCACGTGACCACTACAGACACCATTCGTCAAAACGTGGCCTCAAACTTCTCCTGTGGGGAAAGACCTGCACACTGATCTCCACACCAAAGACATGTCTTAATGGCATACATGTCCATTATATAGATCAGGATAAATTATTTTGGCCTCCTGCGTTCCCCCTAGCAACATCCAATGTCGTGTGTTAGATGAATATTGTGTGCAGTCATAATGCTGTGTGTTACAGGTCTCTCAGTTCTTTTAGTTTGTAGCTTTGTTTTTGATCATCTATACCCAGTACAGTTTGTAAATAGAATACGTTGAGATTTGAGAATGTTTATGTATGGAATAATCATATTTGACTTCGTCTGCACTCAAATACAGTATGTATTGATTCAATATAATTAAAAATAATTCATCCAAATAACAGATGAATCACGGATGAACCAGTCCCTCCAGAATTTGCGCCTAAAAATGCCTAATATTGCAACAGATTTAAAAAAAATATTGTGATCAAGTTTGCAACCGTTTCTGGTCTTGGAACCACAATGGCGGAAAAGTAGTTTATAGTCAAAAGCAGCTCTAGATTTCAACCAAATATGTTTTATTTGAAAGAGAGTCTTCTTTTTCCTTTATTATTTCAAGTGCAAAGAACACACACACATAAAATAAATAAATAAATGTTCATACTTAAAAAAAAAAACTTAACATACTTAAATACAAATAAGACAAAATAAGCACATCTTTTTTTATTATGATGTTCTGTGAGTAGTTTCCGGGCTGATGGCGTGTAGTGAGCGCTTGTTGTTTTGTTACAGAGCTCCTCACAAGGGCGGAGACTGACGGACGTTTGGATGAGCCGAGTCTGAGCGGTAAAGGTGGGGAATGTCTGCGAGTGGAGTTGCTCAGCCGCTCATTGAGGCAGCAAATCAAAAGTAACCAGTGATATAGCAGGATACGCTGGATCGGGACGTAGAGTGTCAGAAATAGCGTTGAGAGAGGTGGATCTCGCGGTCAGCCCTTTTTGTTTAGGTCCTCCCCACATCGTGTTCAAGTGACGGCACTGCCCACTCCAGTGAGTTCCACTTTTTAGTTCTGCTTATTATACATGTAAATGACCCTTAGCTGCAATATTTGTCGGCAAATGTGGGCGTCGCTCATGACTCCATCTCAACAAGGTGGGAGTGAATATGCAGACGCATCAGGGGCGGGCAAATGGAGATGAAAGTGAACGGTGAGATTTGCTGGAAAGATGCGGAGACTGGACGAAATTGCGTTTTTCAGGGGACAATTTCCAGATGCACCACACTGTGTAGTATGATGTCATAACCAAAACAGAATAAAATAAGATGGAATGATGAGCGAAAATTTAAGTTTAAAAATATAACAATAAAAATTGCACTGTGCACTTTATCCAGCAAAGTGTTCATCACCAGAGGACTTCCACCCCGATGTTTAAACTTGCGTGGATAGATTCCATTTATTATTTGATCATTCTGGTATCAAATATTAAAATGCAATAAATCTTTTTTTTTCATTAGTTCCAACCTCAAATTAATACCATTTTTTTGGTCAAATTCCACCCCTAGAATGTTGACATGCAGCCTATCAGGACTCACATGTCTTTTCAATGATCAGATGATGCACTTTAGCCTCTCTTTTACTTCCAAACATATCAGGACGACACTCCACTCTCTTTCCTGCTCTAACGCTGCTCTCTCCTCATTGTATTCATGAATTTCCAGCGCTGGTTAACCTCTAGCACTTCGGTTTCTCATTATTCTCATCATGTGTAGCTACTTATACCGTGTTTATCCATTCACACCCACTGTCTGACCCACATACCTCGCCCACTTCCCCTCCGCACACCTTTCCCCGCCTTCTTTCCCACCTATACCATTCTGTTCTCACAGGAATGATTATAAAAGCAAAGAGAAATTCATTACATCTAAAAATACGCCCGCCTCTGTCCCTGCGCTCGTGCCGTGTCGCGTCCCCCAAGGCAGCGCTGCGTTATTGATGAGGCCTGTCTGTTCACCACTATGGTCAGTGGGAAACATTCTGTCCAAGGAAACGCCCAAAAGCAGTTATCGCTCCTGTTCTGTGGATTTGTTATTGCCTTTCATGCTTTATCTGCAGCGACTCATCGGGCCCCTTCACCGGCAATCTACCATCTTAAATAGTTTTGTCCCCAAGTGGAGACACGTGGCTGAAACAGAAGCTACAAAACATGTATTTGAGGAGGAAAACAGACACTTTCCGTCCACTTTTCGGCATTAACTCTCAGGTATGGGAAAATGCTACTCATCAATTTGTTGAAGACATAACAGCAGGGACTCGAAGTTGGAGAGAAAGAGTGATGGCAATAGAGGCACAGCTTGGGAAGCTATTATTCACATTGTTATCTATTAGTCTGTGCAAGTACCTTCCATAATGTGATGCAACATTTTGTGCCCCATTAAGCGGTTAAAGATATTTGCATTGAAAGACTGAGAGGGAAAAACCATTCAGTTTAATTTGGATGTGTTGGGCTGAGCTGAATCTAAATCGAAGATACAGAAACTTTCTATGCACTGTGATCTATATAGTTATTTCCAACTGTTTCACTGTTTCATCTAAATGATTTCTTTCAGATAAATGCCCCTTTAATTGTGTTTTGTTTGTTACCTATTTTATTTTTTTAAAGAAATTATGAGGAAATACTTGACAAGGCGTGTTGTTGCTAAACAGATTATAAATACTTTGAATAAGAAGGTCTTCTCTTTAGAGTCCTCTCAGAAATGTTGAATTTCTGTTGCAGTTGTTTTGTGTATTTTCATGAGTTAAAAGGGAAGTTTTAGAATGTTCTTGATTGTATTGAAAGAGAGTTCATTTTTTCACTTTTTTCTACCTTGTTTTTTGTTAAACCATATGTTCTGATGACAGATTCAATTAATAATTTGACAAACAAAACAGAATACCTGCTGATTTTTCTAAATTATTTGGCTCTCACTGAGTAATCTTGAATATATTTGATTTGCTCTGTGCTGATTTTTATTATTCGTTCCAAACAAGGCAGCTTGAATTACAGGAAATTAAAAATGAGGGAGATTTATTCAAGTCCAGATTGGTTCTGTTGTGTGGCTGTCAGAAGCAACTGTCTGTGTATGAAAGAATGGACATGTTTTGGTGACCCAGCTCTCCATCCTGGTCCCCACCTGTCAGTGACTCACCAGCTTCCTGACAGACAGAAACCAGAAGGGGAAGATAAGGGAGAATGAGCTGTAAGAGCATCGGCACTGGGGCACCACAGGGGTGCGTCCTCTCCCCCTTCTCTACCACTCTGACTGCAAGTCGACTCTGCCCACAGGTGGGATGTAAACAGATTGGCTCTCTGGTGCAGTCAGAACCATCTGGACCCTGCTCAGGACTGTGGCAATGAGTGTGGACCACAGGAGAGTCAATTGAGTTTGAGACCGCTGTTGTCAAGTGGTGCAAGAAATGTTGTTGGCTTTAGGCCTCGCAAAATGAGAAGTGGACCCCCAACAGAGTCATCCCCGAGGCCCTCCAGAGAATAGACATGTGAAGGACACCAGGGGCTGCTGGTTCAGTTCTGGACATACATTACCATGTGTAGTTTGGTGGACTACGAGGAAGATTGTCCGCAGCAACCTGCTCTCAGGAGCTGGACAGAGTTGAAATAAGTGGGCGTCATTGCCGCCCGTCCAGCACTAGTGAGCACTGGGCACCAAAACTAGTGCCCAATGCCTTCGGCACAACTCATTGTGTTATCAGTTTATGCTGTTGCTCCACAGAGGGAACAAATCCAAAGTCAAATTCCTCAAATGAGAATTCCTTCATTTGGCTGTGTCCCATCTGGTCCCATTAACAATGTGTTTTCTGTTCTGCCTTTTGAGTAGATGCCAAAAACTGGAAGATGACAAAGTAAAAAACTGGATGACTCACTTTTAGTGTTTCAGTTCCAAATCAATTCCATGTACAGTGGCATCTGTTTGGAGGACAAAAAAATCATGTGTGTGTGTGTGATGTGCTTGTTCCCAGAGCGACGGCGTGGCAGGGTGAAGACGGGCGGCCCCTTTAGCTCAGCTCACAAGGGGCGCAGCACAGTGCTCTACCACATCTCTGGACACCTCCACAGCCGAGAGAAGAGCAAGATCAAGCTCAACAAGGTATCTGCAACATCCACAGTCGTAAGACAAAGAGGAGGTGATAAACGCTAATTCATGATTGATTATTGTGTTGGTGCAAGGTGGCCCTTTGGTGGAGCGATAAGGTCCACCGCTTGCTGGAGTAGCAGTTCTCATCTACACAGACAGATGACGCCGATTGTTAGATTGATGGTGTTCTGGCTGTCGCTTTCCATTCAGGGGCAGATCGTTGCCGGGACAAACAAACAAAAGAAAGTAAAGAGAAGATATACAGCCACTTTATCGAAGGGTATTTTTCAATATCTATACAAACTCAGGCAGTTTGGAGTTCAGCTCTGACTTCACAAGGGCCACATTATTTGAAACGTTTTTGTTTATTTTCTTCACTTTTTAAAAGCGTTTATTGATTATTTATATTCACAATTTGAGCTTTTCGGCCACACTTTAGATGACGCAACTTGAATAAACTGTGTATTTATATGTGTATATGTGTTAGCTAGTAATTTATCATGATAAAGTAATGATAAGTGTCTTGTTGAGACAGACTAGAAAACAAAGTTCACTCCAAACCACACCATAATTACAGAGTTCTAACTATAAATAAGCAAGTAATTACTTCATATGTGTTCCCCAGTCTGAAGTGTTACCGAATTTTCATATGAACCCATATTTCTTCATCGGATATGGCCGAGATCAAAAGGCTTTATTTTTATTTTTATTTTTATTTTTAATCTATAACTTTTTTTGTGTTGACCAGATTTGCTTGGCCAACCATGAAAGTGCCTGCAAAGTTAGCTCAGGACAACAAAGAAGCAGTTCCTTGTTTTTAGTATGATGCTTCCCACCATCTTAAAAACCCGGATATTAGTTTTATGGCTCTGAAAAATTGAAAGTCGTTATCGTGTTCACAAATTGCGTGTTTTATGAGGCCTTTCCATTCGGCCCCACTATGTTTTTGTCCTTGACCTAATGAAGGTTTTCTCAATAAACTTTAATTCCACTCTCATTTGATCCACATTAAATTACCGTTGTACAGCCTCAGTTTCCCGAAATACAATTTGTAAGTGATGTTGTGACGCTGTGTATCACCACCACCTCTCCGTCTGCTGCATCAGAACGTGTTTGGTGACCCGCCAGCTCTGCCGGAGTACAAGGTAGCGGCAGCCAAGAAGTCCAAATTCATCCTGCTCCACTACAGCACCTTCAAGGCTGGCTGGGATTGGCTCATTTTGTTAGCCACCTTCTACGTTGCCGTGACTGTGCCGTACAACGTGTGCTTCATCGGCGATGATGATGATCTCACCCGCAGCACCACCGTCAGTGACATCGCCGTGGAGATTCTCTTCATTATCGGTCAGTGACTTCACTCAGAAGAAGAACTTTTTTTTTGCTGATGTTAATCCGGTGTCTTGCCTTTTCAGACATTGTTTTCAATTTCCGCACCAGCTACGTCAGCAAGTCCGGGCAGGTCATTTTTGACGCTCGGCAAATCTGCTTTCACTATCTGACCACGTGGTTCATCATCGACCTGGTCGCTGCATTGCCCTTTGACCTTCTGTATGCCTTCAAAGTCAGCGTGGTGAGTGACCTTTAGCTCTTTGACACGACCAGTGAAGTCTGCAGTAGCAGAAACAAAATCAATTTCTTTTAGTTCCTCTTTTTCTTGTCTTCATCATTTGCCGATTTGTGAATTTAACAGAACTTCTTCACTCTTCGAAAACGTCAAAATAATGTGTTTATTTTGCTCTGAAAACTGTTTAAAAATGATTTGAATGTTGCGGCGACACCTCACAATCTGAAGATCAGTTCATCCATGAAGAAAACTTAGACAGACTTCATGTCCTCATTCACTGCATCCGTAAACCTCATTGGTTGTGTCCCTCTTCTCCCTTAAACTGGCCCCTCCATCACGCTGGAAAGTTCCCTTGAGACATCTTGAGAAACCTTTCTCGAGGGAATGAGCAACTCTGCTTGTTTTACTTCCCGATCAGCAGATGTGCAAGCGGCTTTCATGCATGAGAAACTATCTGGAGGGAACGTTTCTTTCCCCCAATCTAATGTCCCCTCTGGGGCTCTGTACCACCGAGTCGCTTTTCTATCCATTTTTCTGAGAAGGTGTCACAGATCCGCTGTCAGATAATCTCATTGCCGGATTGATTTGTGAATCAGAGCGACAAATGTGAAATATTTGCGCGACCTTGCCGGAGAAATAGACCTGAGCTGGAAAGTGAGGCCGTTGATCCACAAATCCATAAGTCAGCGTCGGTCTTGACATATTGGTCACCAGTGGATGAGCAGGTGGAGGTGGATTAAATGAACTTCCTGCAATGAAGCGTGTATATGAGACGTTGGTTATCAGGTCGGAGTTGAGCTGCTGGTTGAAGAGTTCAAGTGCCGAACCCTGATGGAGACCTACATGTGGGTTTCTGATGAAGCCGTTGCTCATCTGACTCGACCCGACGACTTCAGGCGACCACTTGAGGAGTAAATTCTGTGATGAACGCACTTGCGGAAAATCAAGCCAGGTCGAGTGGTTCGGAGAAGCAGGGGCAATTGTGACGACTGTGCAAAAAATAGGTCACATTCTGGATCTGTCAATACATTGGAGCAAGATCCTTTGTCTTACTGTCGGTCTAATTTTCTCCTGGCTACGTCGCTGCCTGGCTCTAAATCTTGTATACTTCTTTTAAGTTTCATTTGTTCTTAACCCGAATCTATTTCAAATAGTTCATGGCGGCTCAAAAAAAAAAAAAAAAAAAAAAGTCATGATACAAACAGAGGGTTCAGAGTTCATTCCATCTGTCCCACATTGCATGCTGGGATGTCAAAATACAGATGGAATAAATGCAAAAATATAATAATAATATAATTCTTGTATGTCCATTGTGCCTGAAAAGAAGAATCCAACTCAAAATGTTGGTGGATTTTTTGTTTTTTTGTTTTACAATTTTTGAAAACGTCCACAGCAATAAGACACAGCATGAATGAATAAATACATTGCAATCATGTGACAAGTTATATGACATTTGGAAAACCACTATATCACCCGGCTTCTTAGTTGATGCATCGCATGCATCTCAGTCAATATCTCTGCTTTCATGATACGGAGATTGAAAAGGACCTGAGTAAAGAACAGTTCTTACAATTTCTGCCCCTTAATCCGTCTCTCCCTATTTTTCATACTGATGTTTGTGTTTAACTGTGTGGAAATTTGTGTCTTTTATTTATGTTTACGTGTGCGGATGTACCTGTTTTATCTGGACTTGTGGGGAGCATTTTTGGAGAAAACACCTCCATGTGAGGACCTTATGCCTTTGTGGGGACCATTTGGCCAGACCCCACAAATGTAAGCCTTTAAACTTTTGGGATGTCTTCAAAACAACAAGGTCGTTGTAATTGGGTTTAAGTTTGGTTCAGAGTCCTGGTTAACTTTATTTTATTTATTTTGGATGGTTAAGTTTTGGATGAGCGGCTGGGAGCATCATGCCAATGAGCGGACCCCACAAAGATGGTGGGACTAACCTGCGTGCGTTATTGTGTCTTGTTTTTTTATATTTATTTAATACTAGTTGCGTGTCTGTGCATGTGTAAACGGGGGTCCAGAGAGGTAACTTTCAGTGGTGGTGCTAGTTCTTGTCCCTCGGGAAACGGCGTCAGCGCCACAGTGATCTCCTCCTTAGAAGTACACTGCCACTCCACCAGACATATTTACCACAACAACATCGCAGTTCTCTGCCCGAGGCAATGAGTGGCACAGTCGACATGCAGGCCAAGTTCACTGGGCGTGAGGTTTAGTGCATCCAGTCATTTCCTCTGACAGCGTTGCTGTGTAAACATGGTCCACAATGACACACTCTGGACCTTCTGAGTCGAACAGAACCTCTTCTCTCTTCAGACTGTATGTTTGAAAACACATTGCAAAATATTCTCTTCATCTTCATAAGTTAGTCAGAAGATAAAGGAATCAGTTGTGAGGAATGGATGGGCAAAAAACACAATATATCTGTGCGACAAGGAAGGTGGAAAGCAAATGTACCTTTTGTTTTTTTTTTTGCTTGTCACATGAGTGAATGGCCACAATGACATGTTGCTATAGGCAAGGAGAGAGAAATACCATCCGGTCCCAGCAGGACAGGCTTTCCACGCACTGTAGGGCCAACTTGGCCACCATTTTCATTTTGCCACCTCGGAGACTGTGATTGTGGAGTAATTGCAGAATGTTCTTGTGACGTCCTCTCTGAGGACGGCGCATTTAGACTGGCACATCCTCTGGAGGACCCGAGCCATCTTGCACCACAATTGCCTGAGGGTTCCATACTGCTTCCTTATTGAGCTGTTTTCATTCCTGCTGTGCCTTTATTTTTGGGCTTCACCACTGAGTGATGGACTTTCTCTGCTACCTTCTTCAGTTGTGGCTTCACTTGTGTGTTTTATCAAAGGTGGGACTCCATAATAGAAATAATAAGATATTTAATTTATTGCGATTAATGCTGACCGTGTCATTATTCACCGACTGGCCGATATATCGGCGCTGATATGTTTATTTCTTTGCTTTAAAAGTTGTAGTGTTTTCTGTACAGTGTTTTTCAGTGTTATTGATATTTAGTAGGTTTGTGTAATTAAGCTAAAACAAGGGACTTAGTTGTGGAGAAAAAAGAAAAAAACAATTGACCAAAAATCTTATTGGCCTGTTGGGACAAAAAAATTGTTATCGGCCAGTTATTAAATCTAAGTTGACTCTGTACACGAGTAAAGGTGAAGGTGAAGGTGAAGGTGATCCACTGCTGAGCGAACTCTTTGCTGCATTATACTTAATAAAACATTTTGTTCTTCAATCCAGATCCCAAAGTGAATCTTATTTATGCTCCGTCATCGTGGATATTTTGGTTATTACCACATTCACCACATTCATATTGTATAATGTGAATGCGGCGCACCTGGGACTGGCAAAATGAAAAATGGTCCCTCAACAACTCATTTATCACCACTGACTCTCTTTCAATTCTAGAACCAATTCTGGACTTTTTGGAACCTGCAATTCCCGAAATCCACTTCAACTTTCTTACAACTCTTACTCATATAAGATCCCTTTTCTACCCACTGTACGTCCATAAACAAGGACCTACTGGGCTGCCATTTATCCCACCATTATTTGTGATCTCATGGAATACGGCGGACTAAAAGGGTTTTCATTCGCTCCAGCACCAACAACATGGTAAACTGCAGACGGTACTGTCGTGATTAGCTTCTTGGGATAAAGGTGTGGCTGCAGGGGAAGAAATAATGAGCATTTCTGTAATATGTATTGCCTTTTGTGTGCAAATACTGAAGGGGAAGGCAGGCAATCACATAGCTAAATGTAAATTTCACACCTGATGAGCAGGGAAAATGGAAATCTGTGACATGGATGATGTTGGTAAAAGCAGGAACAGAGAGCGGCTGGAGATGTGTATTCACTTTTTTGTGTACTTATATATTGCTTACTGCTTGTGGAGGAGATAGCAATGTGGGACGTCTCCATAGGGCTGTGATAGATGGTTGGGAAAAGATGGAGTTTCTCCCAGGGGCTCAGTAGGAGGCTTCATTATGCCTGCTGAAGCACTGGCCCTGTGTTTCTCCCTGCAAACGCACCATAAAATAAACCCGGGACACAAGCAGAAACCGTTCGGATAAAGAGTCTGCATCATTCCTCTTCCCAACACACCGACCTCATTCACACAATCCATTCTGTCTTCCCTTATTCAGCTAATAACACATGCTGCTAATACATTTTCATACTTTTCAACAACAGTTTGTATTCACGTCTGCGTGCCGAGCACAAAAAAAAACGCGTGCGTCATTCATCACTGAAGAATTACATCTGCTCCTCTGTTTGCTTTGTGCTGTATCACGCTGAATAACATCGCCGAGTTAGTGCCTGGCTTTTTTTGACCGTGACATTGTGGGTTATGGGAGGGAAATTGTTATATCGGAAGAAAAGTCTCTGGGGAAAATGGATTTCAGTCTGAGGAGCAGGTGAACCGTGGATTATATTCCCGTCACATCCACGGAGCTGAGGGTTCAAGTGAAAGTAGAACATGTGCGATTCATTTAGCGCAGTTCACACACACCAATTTAGGGCAACAGGGAGAGGAATTCCAGGGGATTATGGCAGTGCTACCTTCAGTTGTCGAAGTTTTTAGTTAATGCCTGTGGTTGGTTTTCATCGCAAGATACTGGCCACTGACCAGGATCCTCGCCTACCGCCGCACGTCCATCCAAACCATCCCACATAATGGCTGGCAGGTGCCTAGCCGTGTTTTGGTCTATTTATAGCTGTAAGAAATTACATGTATATGGTTGAGTCCTTTAAAAGTAAGACACCACAAATCATGTTCGGTGACAGGTAGCATTCATCTATGGCCAAGCTGATCTGAAGGACACAGAGCTGGCGGCATCCAAAACATTTTTTACTTTTAATATCCTTCTCTGGTCTGCGATGTTGATGTTCCACTAACTTTAGCAGCAGACTCACCCTTAATGTGACTTGATGTCAAGAATGGATCTGGAAAATTCCTAAATATTGATGGGGAAAATATGCAGTTGTGTTGAGAAGCTGGCCACAGAGAAGCCTCAAACGTGAAAAGCTGATTTCAGATTCAGTTCATGCTGCTTTGCCCTGTTGATGACCATGGTTAGTGGAATTTTAACAGCTGCAGTAGCATTATTAACAGGGCTTCAGCGATCGAACGACTGGCCGATATATCGGCGCCAATATGGCCATTTATGATATCATCATGATCAGCCGATCGAACGACAAATCTGAGCAGATTTTTAAAAATCATTTATTTATTTCAGTGAGATGCCATTTCTATTTATTTTTACATGATGGGAAATATTATTACTTTTTCAAATGTCATATGACCTGCTGCATACATTCGCTCCAGCCAGCCACAGTGGTGTCATTTGGCAATACTTCTCCGTCAAGAAAAATCACAACTGAATTGCAGTTCGCAATGTGTGAATTTTACCAAGAAGCTAACAAAGCTAATGAACAAAGGCTATGCTAACTGGAGCTAACCAATGTTTGTATATGTTTAACAAGTAAAAGTTTACATGATGGGTTTGATCTATTCATTGTTCAGTGAAAAGGGAATAAAATGTATTTATTTTATATTAAGCCCTTTGCCTTTCTGTTGTTTGTTTGCTTAAAAAGAGTTTTTCAGTGTTATCGCTATTTAGTAGGTCCGTGTAAGTAAGCTAAAACAAGGGACTTTTTTGTGTGATTTAGTTGAGGAGGAAAAAAAAAGAATCGACCAAAAATCTTATTGGCCTGTTGGGACTTTTTCAGCCTGTGACATTTTGGACCCTTTTGACACTGTTTGTTTCTCAGTATAGTAGATATACAGAGCAAAGGGATCTGCAGCTGCTAACCTGAGGGGCAGTTGGGTTGAGAGACAAGTAAAGTATTCTGGATGTCACAGGTTCACAATCATTGCTAGTGTGTGCATAACTCTCCGGAAACCTGTCACCAGTAACATCTGTTTCCTCCAAACTAACAAAGTGTTTTCCTTTCTCTAACCGAAAAACTGAAGCCGACAAATTCACCACATGCTTCCGAGAAACCATTCCGTCTCATGCCGCTTGTCTTTTTCCCAGGTGTCTGTAGTCCACTTGCTGAAAACAGTCAGACTCCTTCGTCTGCTGCGGCTTCTCCAGAAGATGGACCGCTACTCTCAGCACAGCACGGTGGTACTGACGCTGCTGATGTCCATGTTCGCGCTGCTGGCCCACTGGATGGCCTGCATCTGGTACATTATCGGCAAAATGGAGATGGAAGCCAATTCCTACAACTGGGACATCGGTGAGGCGAATGTCAAACACCATCATTGGAATGTTCAACTTGTGTTTATTAACTAAGCTGGTGAGAGATTCTGTTGGTTGAGAAGCTACTCGCTGCTAGTCCTCTCTAGGCCTCGTCTTTACCAGTTCCACCTTGCCTGCACTCTCCTCTTCACCTCCCTCGTTCTCCAATTGACCCTTATCCTCTTCTCTCCCACTGCTCCCGTCTACTTTCCCTGCTTTCTCTCAGTTATTCAAATACTTCCCCACACACAGTGCCATGCAAACAGACCATGAAAAACACGTGCCTATTAAGACTACATCAGATGTGCGACATGTTTATTTCTATTTCATATAATAAACATTACCTTGTGTCCACAGGGCAGCTACAATAGCAGATAATTTTGGTGAAAATGAGTGGTGTTGCGACACCTGCCCGAGGCAGTAATGACAGCTCAATACCCAACAATAAAACAAGCCTCCTTTGCAAATTTCAGTTTTTATTCAGTCTAAGATCTAACCTGCCAATTTTCACGAGGTTGTGTTTTTATTACCTAGTCCACGAAATCCAAAGCAATTTAAAGAACAGCCCGCACACTAACATGGCGATTTGTATTTACAGATAGCAGTTTGGTAGCACGTACTTTTATACGCTTTTTCTGCTGACTCAGCTCCCAAAGTGCTTTGCGCAACCTCAAGCAGTTGCACATAATTATGCATTCGCCAATTCGCCAGTTAACAGATCACAAACAAGCAGAATAGATTCCTGATGAAAAGTGTCATGTCATTAAATATACCGATATTTCCGGACTATAAGCCACTACCTTTTTCTGGTGGTCTGAACGCTGCGGCTTATGCAACAGCGCGGCTAATATATGGATTTTTACAGGCTGAAATCAGATGAAATCGGAGGCTTTTTATTTATCCTTAAAGTGCTCAAAATGCGCTATTTTCGCTCGCGTGTCCACAGCTCCGACAACAGAGCCAGTCTCCTGGAGGTCTGGAATCGAGAAGCAGCAGTTGAGAGCGGCAGTGGTGTTGGAACTTCAGACATGTGGGTGAAAACGGCACATTTTGAGCACTTTATGTGAATAAAACATGTGAGGAGTCCATGACTCAAGTTCATAACATTTCCCAGTTTGTTTGAGTCAAAAAAAACTCTTTTAAGCCGGGTGCACCACTGATCTTTCTACGGCACAGACAGCACCGCTGCACCCGCGACTTCTAGACCGGTGCTGCTTATGTATGAACAAGATCTATTTTCCTTCTTAAATTTAATTGGTGCGGCTACAATTCAGGTTCGCGCTATAGTCCAGAAAATTACGTTAATTTCACAAAGTTGCCACCTGTTCTTCCTGTTTACTGAGCAACAGAATATAGAATCTAATGGAGGATTTTGGGATCCCCCAGTCTGAGCTGGTGAGGGGCGTTTGGCTCAACCTTTTGAAGCTACTGCCCCTGCAACCTGGCAACGAATAAGCGGATGAGGATGGATGAATAATAATATGGGAGTACATGAGCGTCTTGGCCAAGGAATGCTCTTCTTAAGTACATGTCTTATTGCTTCAGACGTGTTTTCGTTTTTTGTTTGAGCACCTCGTTCACATTCCTCCACATCGCTGTTGGAAGTATGACTTCAGGTTGACTCACTTTGTGGAATTACTTTTCCAGGACACAAAAGCTTGTGTTGGGTTACCCTACTTGGAAAAAAAAAATAAATCAATAAATACATCTGTTAGGTATTTCTGCTTGTTATTCCTCAAAAAATGACCAGCGATCGGTGAACTTGAGATCAAGGGAAATTTTACTTCGAAGGAGTCAGAGTTCATAGAAGCAACACTGGTTTACAACAGCGAAGGCCGACTGGAGACTGATGCTTAGAGGTGTCCTTTATAGGGTGAGTCTGCACTCCTGCCATCTGAGAGTGCTGAGAAGCCATCCTGCAGCAAGGAGACGCTGCAGTTTTGGGAAAAGCACTAGCTCAAATATAGAAACCAAGGGGCCTTTGGAATGCAGTGGGGACATCAGCATAGAATTACACGTAACCAGGGGTGAACCATAAATGTGGTCAGTCACATTTTTCCTCATCTAAACCAAACAACTGCAGGTTCAGATTCTTTCATAGCCGTCACTGCTTCACACCAGGAAGTTGCAAACCCACTCCGGCTCCATAGATGGTAAGAGATGGCCTCATTACGCAGACTGTGCTTTTCAGGCATCTTCTCCGTGCGCAGGACCTTTTACACCATAATTTGACTTGAGTGTGTTCTGAGATTTTGGAGACCTGCGCTATTCAGCGTCCCCACACGGCCGCTCTCTCCCCGGACCTCATTCTAGCCTTTAAAGCGGATGAACCGCGGCGCCTTAATGGACTTCCTGCTGACCCACTGTTGAATGTTGCGCGTGAAAGGTCGTGTGACCGCGTCCGGTTTTAGCAGCTTCATTATGCTGATGATTCGTACGCCCATTCTATTGATCCGCCCGGTCAACGCCGCGGATGTTGGCCCGCGGGCCTGTGAGATTATCCTCCCCGGCTTGTTTTATCATAAAATGAGAATAGCGGGATTCTTCTGGTAATTAATGATGAAGCCCCCTGTCTTCAGGTCCGGGATATAATGAGCCCCCGTGGGCTGATCTCTGGTCAGTATCGACCAGCCGCACCGTTGGCAATTACCTCCCTGTTTTTGTCTTCATAACTGGTTCCGGGTCAGCATTGACTGAGTTGAAGGAGCCAGATTCCCTTTGACCAATTACTGCGTCTCAGTGTCATAAAGCAGCTCAGTACATGAGTCAGGATTCATGTGTTGTGTCCTAATTATGCGTTTCTGATGCCGAATGTGCATTGAAGTCGGGCTTCTGTGAGGGCCTTCCATCCAATTACCATTCATCAGTGTCCGCTGGAGACTCTCGGGGATGCGCTGCACGTCTCCGCCGTGTGTTGACCGGGGATCACTTCTGGTTTCCAAGCATCAGAGGAGCAGCTAACACTGGATCTATTCTTCACTGCTGGATTCATCTGCCTTTATATGCTTCACTGCACTGAATCTCTTGGGAATTGAAAGCTGCTGCTTCTCAGTTTGACAAGCGGAATAATGTAGCTCTACGGCATGTTGTGACAAAGCCTGGACAGATAGTCGATAAGTCTTGAGTAGGTCATTAATAACTTTAGAACAGTGATGGCGCGTGTTGGGGGGCTGTGCTAGAGTTACATTCAAACATGTCTATACATGTAGTAACACACAAACAACATCATAGAAATGTCCTGTTCAATAGTACTTATTAAAGACTGTGTTTTTAAGTATCAATGCTCAACTGTCCAGGGCAATGGAGAGTGTGAGAAAGAGGTGAAGAAGCAGGTGCAGGCAGGATGGAATCATTGGAGAAAAGTGTTGTGGTGATGGACAGGTTGACAGATGAGGTTAGACAAGAAGCCCCTTGGACCATGATGTTTGCAGATGACATTGTGATCTGTGGTGAGAGCATGGAGCAAGAGAAAGATCAGCTAGAGAGGTGGAGGTTAAGTAAGACGGAATACATGTGTGTGAATGAGAGGGAGCCAAGTGGACAGGTGAAGTTACAGGATGCAGAGATAAAGAAGGTGGAAGATTTGAAGTACCTAGGCTCAACTGTCCAGGACAGTGGAGGGTGTGACAAAGAGGTGAAGAAGCGGGTGCAGGCAGGGTGGAATAACTGGAGAAAAGTGTCAGGTGTGATGTGTGACAAATGGGTGTCGGCAAGGATGAAAGGGAAGGTGAAGAAAACGGTGGCGAGACCAGCAATGTTGTATGGTTTGGAAACAGTGGCACTGAGGAAAGACAGGAGGCAGAGCTGGAGGTAGCAGAGACGAAGATGCTGAAGTTCTCTATCTGGGAGTGAGCAGGATGGATAGGATCAGGAAGCAGTAGATCAGAGGGACAGCACATGTCAGGTGTTTAGGAGACAAAGTCAGAGAGGCTAGATGGAGATGGTTTGGACATGTACAGAGGAGAGAGAGCCAGTACATTGGTGGGGAGATGTTGAGGTTGGAACTGCCAGGCAGAAGGTGGAGATGAAAGCCAAAGAGGAGATTGATGGAGGTGGTGAAGGAGGACATGAGGTTTGTAGGTTTGAGAGACGAGGAAGCAGAGGACAGGGTGAGATGGAGGAAGATGATCCGCTGTGGAGACCACTGTAGGGAGAAGCCGAAAGAAGAAGAAAGACAGTGACAAAATAACAATCATTATTCTTGGAAGCTAAATTTATGGTTAATTTCCCTGACAAAACTGGCGGCATTGTAGAAAAATTCCCCCAGTTTTGTGTCTGAACTGATTCTCGGATGCTCGAGCTACTTTGATGTAGTAATTTAGTAATGAACAGTAATGAAGAAGAAGCTGTTTCCTCCAAAATATGATTCATATGTTAGAAGTGACATGTTGTAGTGTATTTTCATTCTGCAATATTGTCAAGACAATGAAGACAGTGGTTCCAGAACGGTCACATGTGAGAGAAGCACAGTTTAAATTTCTACCTGATCCCAGATGTCAACTGCAGCTGTGGCTAAGAAACGCTTCACCAGGTGGAGCATGGAACCCAAACACATCTGTCTCCCCAAACCCACAGGTTGGCTGCACGAGCTGGGGAAGCGGCTGGAGTCGCCCTACTACACCATAGGCAGCCTGAACGGGACCAGCAGTGGACCCTCCATCCGGAGCGTCTACGTGGCCTCCCTCTACTTCACCCTCAGCAGTCTGACCAGCGTGGGCTTCGGCAACGTGTCGGCCAACACCGACGCCGAGAAGATCTTTTCTATTTGTGTCATGCTCATAGGAGGTAAACAGATTCCCCCGTCACACTCTGGTGGTCAGACAAACGCTCATTTGTGTTTCGACATCCCACAGCTGCTGCTGCATCACAACATCTCACTTAGATCCATAATCCTCGGCTTCACTAGCAATTACAAATCTCAGCTTGATTTGAGATTTTTCGTCATTTTGTTTTGCTGTTTTCACCATGTTATTATTATTATTTGATAATAATAATAGTATAATCTCTGATGTCTGTCATGTTTTTGCCGACATTTCAGTTTAGCAACATTATGGTGTATTTTCTTTTTAACCACTGGTTAAATCAAACATAAATCTACTGCATAATACCATATTTTACCAGCTGTCTGACACCACCAAGTGCCTGGCACGTAAACACTCATTTATATTTCCTGCTATTTGTTGTGACTCTTTACCTTTGACGTTCCTCTCCTCCCTCTCTGCAGCACTGATGCACGCGCTGGTGTTTGGAAATGTGACGGCCATCATCCAGAGGATCTACTCGCGCTGGTCCCAGTACCACACCAGAACCAAAGACCTCAAGGACTTCATCCGAGTCCATCACCTGCCGCAGAGCCTGAAGCAGCGAATGTTGGAGTATTTCCAGACAACCTGGTCAGTCAACAATGGCATCGACTGTAACGAGGTACAAAATAAAAGCTTGTGCACGAATAAGAACCTCATTTTCATCACATTCAGAGCAGTGGACGGCGTCTGTAGCCGCGCATGAGTGAGAGTCGGGACCACAGTCTCCGTCCATATAGGAGGCATGTGCCTGACTCTCTCAGTGTTGGCTCAACACAAACAAACAGAAGCGCCGCCGCCGCTCCTCATCAGTCAGTGATCTAATAGCAGCCCGTTTCTCCAGACTGAGTGCAATCCAGACAGCTGTCAGGGTCAGTCAGACTGATGACGGATCCCCGACAGATGAATTATAAATGGGCCTGTTGATTAAAAGCAGGCTCCCTCTGAAGCTGCAGCCGTGGACTGGTAGTATATGATGACCAGCTCCGTATCTCTCACTCGCTCTGGCAGGAGGCAGGACGCTCCGGGTTGCGTTTAAGGTCTTGTTTCTTTGATGTCTGATTCGGCCGCGACGAACCGAAACCTTTCCGTTATCTTCTGTCAAACAGGGTTTTTGAACATGCATTAGTAGCAGAGTTCAAAATACAAGAGAGTGACCTGGTGACTGCAATGTAAGATTACTGAGACTCAACAAAATGATCATCACACACAGACCCCTAAATGCATGACGTCATATGAAGTAAAGTTTATTAAAAATGGGTATTTAAAGGGACAGCTGGCTTCATCTCCTCAGATGATCCAAAGTTGAAGGTCAGTCCCCCGAAAATATGGGCTTCCACTGTGGAACAATTGACAAAACTTTCAAGGATCTAAACCTCAGTTGATTTATTGAAGTGTTTAGAGGTCTGTTTTCACTTGAATTAGCAAAAGATCATTTTAGCTTAAAGCTCTTAAAACATCCTTCCCATGTTCATTTACAGCTCCAGATCGATATTTATTGTCCTGACTGTCTAAAAAAAAAAGCTACAGCATAGAGAGTCTAAGTCTCCGCCCCTCCGCGAAAGTCTGTGGGGAAATCAATGTTATTTTCTGGTCCACTTTGCCTCATGCCCTGGATCACACATATGCTACACCTCAAGTAAGGATGTGTTTTGACTATGTTTGTTGTGTAATTTATGATTTATTTGCTCGTGGTAATATGTAATTATTTGGACTAAAAATCAAATGCATCTATCAATCCGACTGCTGCGGCGCTGAGGCAGATGCTAAAGAGGGCAGGACTTAGGCTCCCCAGAGCTACACTTGAAGATAATATAACCAGGCTCAATGTAAATAAAGATAAACATCGTTTAAACGTTTAAATAATTCCGTTGATTCCTTAACTTCTCGAGGTGTGAGAGCCCAACATGACCTGCATAGCAAATATGTCACCCAAACACTGCAAATCTTACCAAATGAAGGATTCAGTCTTTGAGAATGAAAAACTTAAAGTTAGCTCAACTTGATTTTTTTGGAAGTTTTACTACAAAGTTGAAAATACAAAGAAATGAACTTAATTTTTTTGGAGGTTTTACTATAAAGTTGAAAATACAAAGAAATGATGTTAAGAATAAACTGAAATTTAGCAGGTGAAGAGTCCAGAGGCCAATGTGTAAGTGTGGTATAATCTTGCCTTGTTGTAAATTCCTTTTCTTGTTGGTGTATGTTGGAATTCTATTTTGTGATAATGGGTGCCTTTGAGAACCTGCATGATCAATGAGAGATTGTGACACCGGGAAGTCGCTGCGCCAAGTGGTGCTCAGACAATAAAGGTGGACACAATGGAAGCTCTCGTGCATTTCTTCTCAGGCGGAAATGAAGGTTAATTTACAAGAAAGGAATTCCGCCTTCATCTGCCAGCAACATGTTCATGTTCATGCAA
Source organism: Synchiropus splendidus (assembly GCF_027744825.2). Taxonomy (NCBI): domain Eukaryota; kingdom Metazoa; phylum Chordata; class Actinopteri; order Syngnathiformes; family Callionymidae; genus Synchiropus; species Synchiropus splendidus. Next base: position 10,131,374 of record NC_071337.1, read on the forward strand.
CACTCACAGAGATTTCACTGAACATCAGTGTGACAAGGTGCAGCGGAAGATTGTGACTCTGGTGACGGAAACTAGTTTGAAAGCAGGTGAAATCCCAGTGACAGTCAGTTCTTTATTCCCATAAATGTGTCTCTCCTTATTCGTTTTCCTGGAACCTACCAAGAAATGACGTGCACACTGAACCAAACATAGTTTCTCCCTGCTGCCAGCCCTGAACTTCCGTAGATCACAGACTCATTTTTTCTGACTATGAAATGGTGCAGTCAAATACTACCTTTGAAAGTTTAGCACTGAAATGTGAAAATGTAAGTTTCACATGGTTGCTTCAATACAAAGCAGCACATGGATAATTCCAGAGTAAACGAAAAAGTTGGTTGAAAGTCGCAGTGCATCACTATCAAAACTGCTGTCAGCAGGGAGTGAGGCAGTCGCGTTTATGTTCACGAACACCTTGAGGAACCCTCCACCTTGCCTGCGGACCTCGCTTGGCCAAAGCCAGCAGGTGGATGATAAAGGCTGTGAACTGGCGGGGACTCACCATGCATTATATTCCAGTGACTTCAATAGGTGTTTGAGGTCTCACCAACCCCAGCAGCTTCACACATGTGACCCCGCCATGCTTATCCTGCAGCTCTTTCTGCTGCCTCTTTTGCAATTCTGACACCAGCTGTGAAGAAGCCCTTTTAACTTCCACTACTCCGACGTCCTCACATGTGGAGCTCTGTTGGGACGGTGACTCCTGGTTGTAAATATATTCCCACAATAGGCTTTTAGCATTTGCAGAGTTATATCAGCCGTTGTTCCTCTGCTGGGTGTGGATTTATGGTGCTTTGATGTTACATACGTCTCCCTGTCGCTCTTTGTTTATCGTTGCTTTGCTACTGATAAGATGCTACGCCGTACGTCCTGCTGACTCAGCAATGACTGAAAGGTTTGCCCGCACTTTAGATTAGATATACTAAGCAGAAAAGTCATATTCAGCCGCACATTATTAAGCATTATAAAGCATCTGGTTTGGTAGTCTTATATTATACCCTTGACTCTAAGCAGTGCGGTATATAAGCAAGTCATTTGTTTATTGATATCTACCAAAGTGCGATGAAAAATCTCCAAACAGCCTCATTTCATCTTCTTGCTTCGACACAACTTGCATTTATGTAATTAATCGTGTTGCCGCTCGGTCAATACTTCGGAGGATACTCCTGCGTCCAACCGGGTCGATAATGATAGCAGAGAAGATTGATCTCATAATATAGGGGCTCATGAAACACGGCGCTGAATCCATGCCGCTAGAGTGTGAGACGCGCGCGCCGTCCAGATTAATCATGTGGTCTTCGTTGCAGCTCTTGAAGGACTTCCCCGATGAGCTTCGCTCCGACATCACCATGCACCTTAACAAGGAGATCCTGGAGCTCTCGCTCTTCGCCGCCGCCAGCCGCGGCTGCCTGCGCTCTCTGTCGCTGCACATCAAGACGACCTTCTGCGCCCCTGGGGAGTACCTCCTCAGGCAGGGCGACGCTCTGCAGGCCATCTTCTTTGTGTGCTCCGGCTCCATGGAGGTGCTGAAGGACGGCATGGTGCTGGCCATCCTCGGTAAGATAAGGAGGAAGCTGAAGTCTGGCCAGAGCAATGGTGCTCTTGTTATAGTAGGACATAAAACACTGCCCTCAGCATCTTTGATAATGAAGCTCTGAGCTTCTCATTGTGATACAGATGGGTCTCCTAAATGAGACCATTGTTTGAGAAGCCTCCTGGAGGCAACAGCGTATCCTCACTGCCTATTGTCACCCAGAGCTCATTAATTTAACACTTGCCATTTCTTTCAATAAGAGCCTTCTGCTTGTGCCAGCGTCTTATCTTCTGCACGAGATGCACAGTCGGGAAACTTTCCCTCTGAGAACACTGGAAGCAGACATGACGGGAGGCTTCGGCGAATTAGTGAAAACTAACAAAGGTCATTGTTGAGGTCTACGATGATACGGACCAGACGGAGGCGTTTCTGGACTCATTTGCATGACAAAGTTCCCAACAGTGCCCGACCAAGATAAGAAAATGAGATGATGGAGGACTAAAAATAACAGATCAGCGGAGACGAGCTTCTCTTCAGATGACAGTTTCAGCACATAGTGAGACTCTGAACAGTTCTGAACTGTCTTAGCTGCTAACTAAACATATGAGGACGCAGGCTCTCCTTCAGCTTGTTTGTCTTTGACTTAAACAATGATTTTTGTGAGTCACCATGTCAACATACACGTTTCAAACTCTATGTTATATTGAACACCAGTGAATTTGTGGATCATTTCGGTGAAATGTTAAGATGGTGGGTTTATTTTTGTGTCCGCTGTTTTATGCTGCCTCTATCTTCTTTCTCTTTGGGCTTCTCCCTTCAGCAGTCACAACAGCGGATCATCCTCCTCCATCTCACCCTGCCCTCTGCTTCCTCTTCTCTCAAACCTCATGTCCTGCTTCACCACGTCCAAAAATCTCCTCCTTGGCCTTCCTCTCCACTTTCAATGTTTCTTCAATGTATTTTGAGGAACAAGGAAAACACACAAGAATGGCGAATAAAAGAAGAAAAATGTAGTCTTAAAATAAGAACATGCTATAGTTACTGCTGACTGAAAGCGCAAGAACAAAAAAAAAAAAGCAGAAAAATATTTGTTACAGTTTTAGTCTGACGTGAAACGGGCCAGAAAAATACAGGCACCGGGCCGCATATGGCCCCCCGGCCACGCTTTGCCCAGGTCTGCCTTAACCCAACAAATCCCAAGTCTTCTCATCTACTTATGAGAACAAATTATCAAAACATCACATTGTCACGAGTTACAAAACACAACTATTGCCAATTTTGTCATGCGTTTACCACAGATATCGGTTAAGACCGAGGAACATGATCCCGATCATATATCATATATCATGTTATTAGACCTGGTTAGACCGTGATCAGTCTGAAGTTTGTTTACGTCATTGTCATGTGTCAGGGAGACATGTAGTTGAGCTTCGAGGCTAAACTACAATTTGAAGTAACATGCTTGTCATAAAGCTGCTTTCATGTTTTCTTACATGTGTTTGGTTGTTCCAGCCATCATTTGTATCAAGCCAATGGAGTCTCATAAGAACTGCCTTGTCAGATACCAAAGTACATTTGGGTGGAATTTAGACAGACGAAGATGGAATCATTGAAAAAAAGAGAATTTAAGAAAAAAAAGAGACCATCTTCACAGTTTTTGGTTAATGTGGTGCTGCAGAGAAACCATTCCACTGTCGCATGATTTAGAGGCCTCTGAAGAACCTGTAGTTTTGAGATCAATACGTTTAATAATATTAGCTTGATCACAATTGAGTCGCTATAATCAAACCACTCAAAGTGAAATGGCCTTGTTCTGCAGCTGTGATTGATACAGTGATGGTGGCTGACAGCACTGACGCCAGCCAACCCAATCCTGTTGACAACTCTCCCACTGTCCACTTCAATCTGCGTCCACTTGACCAGAGCACATTTCCTCCCTGCATCCATCCCCTCTGGTTGAAACACACCTGCTTCCAGTCGTGAAAGAAACATGTCCTCTTTCCTGTCACGATGGGAAGCAGTGTAGAAACAGAAATGCTTCTGTCTCCATCTCAAAGTCGACTCGAGTTAGGTTCCTTTCGTCTGTCAGGATGAGAGAGTAGAGTAGCTGACTGTATTGTTTTCACTTCCTCGCAAAAGAACTGCAACGGTGAAAAACAATATGTGGGTTTTCTCGGCTCTCGCGCGGTGGGTATTTGTTACTGCCCTCTTGACCACTGATGTCGACCTGGATGCTCACAGTGGCGACTATTTTCTGGATAAATAAGTAATCTTATCTCCGAGTGGGAAGCTACTCCAGTGCATGCACACACAGGTGCCAGACTCAATCAGGCAAGGGGCCAATGTTTCAGACACAGTCCAAGTCACAGGCCAAATTACATTCCTGCTAAGTCGACTAAAAGAATTTCAGCACAGCGCGCCTCTGTGGGTCCCATCTAAATTGTACGCCTTCGTCTGTCTGCATTATTTGAACTTATTTGGTGACATGTATAATATACAGTGTGTGCACTCAAACATTCAGAAGGCAATGCTTGAAAACATGAGTCTGTGTTGCTTGTAAGACTCACTTCATATTTGGGATACAGTTTCTGCAATTGCATTTAACTACACAGTAAATCAACTAACTCCAAATGATAATGTTTATAGTTCCTGGTAGTACTGAATTTTCAGCGGTCTATTCTCTTTCAAAACTCTTGTGGGCTACTTAAATTCACTTGATGGGCCTGATGTGGCCCCCGAACCATGGGTTTGATACACATTCCTATAAAGAAACTGATCGACTGGAAGTACAACTTTCCTGTCTTCATAAATCCACTCCTCCCATTCACTGCAATTCTATATTTCCCATCTAGTGTGAGCGCACATCTGCACTGTAATCCATCCATTTATTGAAATCAATTTAAGCAATATGTAAACGGAGCAACTGGCGGGCGGGAGATTGATTCTTACATTAACTAGGAAGGTGTAATGGTGGTGCAATACGTCAGGTCCGATCCAGCCGGGGGCCAAAGAAATAACCTGAGGATTTGGACTTAACTGTGATAGGGAGGGTGAAGAACTACCGCGCTAATGGCCCGTGTACCTGAAGTTATCCGACCCCTATGAAGTCTCTCTGGCAAAGTTATCTCCCAGGCCTTCCTCCATCGAACGCCGTGCCTCATAAGAAGCTGGAATATACATCTTCTTTGCATCATATTTCAAGTTTTTGGAAGCTCATGTTTCGCAGTTAAACAGTGTTCCTTTGGTTCGCTGTTGATGTTCATGGATGACAGAATTCTCTGCCCGTACTCTGAGATTTACCCTCCGTAGAGGGAGTTTTGTAGTCAAGGGTGACTCACAATGATGGCGCTCCCAGAGATGACTCCTCCCCTTAAGGAGGACAGTTAAGGAGGACTGCTCAGGTGCGCACTCTCCCATCTCTTATACAGATATTGCTGGGTGATGAACAGCATTTCAAGTACATTCAGAGTAGTGGAAACCCTGGCCATTGTGTAGTGAAAAACACTACAAACAGAATGTTTCTGTTTGTTTTTGTTCAGGGATTCCTCCCCATTTGTTCTCTCTTTCTTTCTTCTTAAAAACAATCCTTCAGCTTCAACAACTTTATTCGTGCCATACAAATTGAGAATGGCTGTGTTGCGCAGTAAAAAATGTCATCATATCCAAATGAATCCAATATATTTTCCCTAAAAGAATCCTGAAGATGCTCTTCCGACTCAGCAGGAGAAGCCTCACTGAGATGAATTACTCCGGCGAGTGAGAGTGCTCTCTTTCCTAGATCCTAAATTACACAGGAGAGATAGCATGAAAACATCAATTAAAACGTCGCTGTTGTGTTCCTCTATTGAAGACCGACGCTGCACTGACGCACAATCGCCCCTCTGTGCTGATAAATGGAGTTTTGTGTCGCATCAATCATATAATTCGGAACCACGAGTTCAAATGTTCTGCTTCTCAATCACAGTTCTGTTCGTGGTACGTTTGTCATCGCTAGGATTTATGTGACTACAGTAGGGTTTGTTTTGGTTTAGAAGCCCGTTTGATCCCAGGACGACTGGAACGCAGCTGATATATAAAACTATGTACAAAACAAAAAGGCAACATATTGAATCCTTCTAAAAACTGACCTGGTTTGGCCAGTGTGTTTTTGTTCCTCTTGACAATGTGTGCGCATGCGCGTGTGTAGTTCTGCTGAAGGTCACGTCGACACAAGGTGAACGACCAAAAAGCTTTTTTTCCTCCATTTTTTTAATCCGTCTGTGTAGCTCTTTTGTGTCCTTGTAACTTTAGAGGGAGCAATCGAGAGCATAGAGAGACTGTACCGAGAGGGGAAGAAAGAAATGATGACAGAGGCTGTGATTTGGATGGATGTGGAGAGAGGAAGAGAGAGAGTGTGTGTGTAGTATATTGTATCAAAAGTACATGATAGAATCTGTTTTTTGAGGAAAAGCAGAGGGTCGGACAAGGAGAGAGCACAATATGGAAATGAAAAAAAAAAAACGGACAGAAGGACATTACAGACGGCGAGCTGTGAAAAGGGAATTTTGAAAGGCGGGATGAGGCGCTCCTGAAACAGGGCAAAAGAATCAACAAACGTGAGTGTGGATGGTGTCTGAAACGCTCAATGGAGGAGTGAGGAAACTAAGGAGGCATTATAAGAGAGAGCGAAAGACATAATAACCAAGATAAGTAGAGGAGGCTGTGGGAGGGGAGCAGTCACGACTGCCACTTCATCAGGCTCCGTTCAGCTCACAATGATCCAAAATGAATTTTGCATGCCTGCTGAAAGGGCTGGAACTCTGCTGGACGTCCAGATTAATTCGCCCCAAATCCAATTGATTCATGATACAAATCTATAATTACGACCAACAGAGAGTGATTATGTTTGATAGCGCTCCCTTCAGGATGTGCCAAATGATGACACACATTTCCCTCTTTCTTCCCCGCGACATTCTCTTGCACCCCAGCACCTGCATGTCATGGCTCTTGTGGCGTCCATAAATCTGCGAGCACTTCTCCTGGTGTCTCCCTGCTCTGTTCCCTGCATCAGTGACAGCCATTGAAATATGTCCAGGTTTACACAGGGACCTATTGAGAAGCCTTACGTTACTGTCTATCGCAGAGAAACACGCACAAAGACCTTGACACGCGGATAACTTGGGAAAAGTTTGCTGAAAGTCCATTATTTACGTTGACTGTTGCTGAGGAAAGCCATGGAAATGGACGCGTTGGACCTGGCATTTCTCTGTGCTACTAGTTACTATTAGAGGACCAAGTCAAACGCACAACCACCTAAAAGATTCAAAAATTGTTTTGGCAAACATCTCTGCCAGGATTCTAGCGTGTGCCAAGCGTAACCGCTACTTGTGATGTTCATGCTACTGAATTCCAGAGTCACCAAGTCAAGATCAAGAACAACACATTTCGTCGCCAAAGTTAATTTATTGTAGATGTGATTGTACGCTGTGTTTGAGTCAAGTTTCTTGGTTTTTAGTAGCCATTCGAGTGAAAGACCAATTCTTCAAAACCTTTGTGGATCCATGTGGAACTGCAAACAACGAACGAAATCCAGTGGAAAAAGTCCACAAAACAAAATGCCTTCAAACGTCAGATTTATGGAACCACGATAGGCACTGACCTCACAGCAGTGAAAACTGTTACTGTAGAGCGCACAAATATTCATTTAAGCAAATCTGTCTGTCAATAAAGTCAGATGTTTATCAGCCTAATAAAGGTGAAAACATGTTATCAAACGTCCAAGTCCCGGACTGCTGCGCTGTGCTCCCGTTCCCAGCACAATTTTCCTGCAGCTCCTGGCTGCACACCTCAGTGTTCTGGCAGTTTGCAAAGTTGTTGACAGCGATCAGACCCTTCACTGCCCGGCATTTATTATGTTTGTGTGGAGTCATGCTGTACACGTAGTTTCCAGCATCTAGCGCCAAGTCGCCTAATGTGAGAAGCTCACCACCCACTGACAGTTTTCTGAGACAAGGTGCAGCTCTCCAGCCGGCATCAAGTCCGCGGCCAAAACCCGACTCGCTTGTGTTCACATCTCGGACTTCTGAGCCGAAAGAGCTTTTTCTCGAGACCGAACCCGCAGTGCGAAAGCGCTGTTACTCTCTCTCTCCTTGAAAATGATGTGGCTATTGGGTCTCTCTCCATTTGTTAAGCGAAAAAAAAGCCACTAGATCAAAATAATTTTATACCAACTGAAATAAATCACTATGTAAATATATGTTTGGTCTTGTTCAAAATCAGCTCTCAGGTCCAAGCCTGGAAGAAAACATGGCCATGAAACAATGAAAATATTGTGGTTTTTGTGAACTATTTCTTATGATTAAAGCCAATATGATTGACACCTTGTGTAAAGCTACTGTCAACCATATTTATTGTCAGATCTATTATAGTCTTGCAGATGTGAAACTCAATCCTGTGCTTTCACCCCTTGTTTTGTCTGGACAGTTACCTCTTAACCTTCTTTTTAGACTTCTTCAGACTTGTTGAATCTGTCTGATATTCACTGTGTGCACCTCTTCACCACAGTGCCGAGGAGCCTCATTCAGGAAGTTTAAGTTTGACCTCTGTTCTCTGCCTTCACAGATAAAGTCACTCCTCTGCTCCTCAAGTTTACTTGCATTTTAAATAAAATATGAATAATGTATTCTCATAAACCTTTGTTTCTGCTTGCGCAGGTAAAGGGGACCTGATTGGGGCCAACCTGTCCTTAGATGACCGAGTAATAAAAACCAATGCAGATGTGAAGGCGCTGACCTACTGTGACCTGCAGTGCATTAACCTGAAGGGGCTCTACGAAGTGCTGGACCTCTACCCCGAGTACTCCACACATTTTGTGCAGGATATCCAGCAAGACCTCACCTACAACCTGAGAGAGGGCCATGAGACACATGTGAGTGCATATTCATTGTTCCACTTCTGAGACCTTACGATTTATTCTCTTGTCCTTTGATCTTGATGAAAAAAACACATTGGGAACAAAGGTGAATGACGTGATTGCAGAGGGGTGTTTGTACCTCGTGCCACCAAGAGCTTGACTCATGGTGTTTATGACAACCACATGCACATACGTCTAGGAAAACCATCATCAACTTCAATGAGTCTGGTTTGAGAAAGATTATTACAATATGTTTATTAGAGCCACAGTGGGGAAATTCAACATGTCACAGCAGTCAATGACAACAAAGACACTGACACACATTAAAAATAGACAATAAACATGTCACATGACACAGATGTCCACAAAGCATCGTCATTCATAAAAAAAGTGAGGTCAAATAAATACACATATATAATCACATATCATGACAAAATAATTAAATAAGATTAAGTAGTTATAAGGGTTTTTATATGTATAAATATATATGTAATATGTATAGATATATAAATATACAACAGAAAAATACAAAATATGTATAAATATATGGGAATACTGTTTAGAATGCAGCTATGTGGAACATAAGGTTGAGGGTATGAATGTATGGGATTTTATAGTGAGTCAATTCTAAATATCAAACTAAATAATAAGGCTATTTAACGTGTTTTTTTAAACTACCTTTTAAGATTAAAAAAATGTCAGAATCAGACGTCTCTATATTCTGATGCTGACTGACCGCTGCTGTGTGTGCCAGTGGGAGGGGCCAGGACATGGGCCTGAGGGTGCTGTGGTGCAGGTCAGGGTGCGAGTCCCACATGATCTGAAATAAGGGTCAGATATCAAAACAGATGTGGCCGTAACTAATGACAGAGTAACTTAAAATGTAATGTTTCCGAAACACACTTTGAAAGTGGCATCGACTCAGAGCATTGCTGTCAGGGGAAATCCTGAAAAGGCTTCACACGTCTTGCCAACCCTCCTCCAGTTAGGGGGGGACCATGGGACACACCCAGGACAAGCTGAAGGAAGGACTGTACTTTTTTTTATTATGGCACCAAAGTTACTTTCCTGGCAGAAAAGCTGCTTTTGTGCCCCTTTGTTTAAGACCGACTGCTGCGTAGAGACAGCAGAAGGTAAATTTGGAGAAAACCCAATCACAGTGGGCCACTTGGTGAAGTTGTGCTGCTGCTGCTGTAATTACTGTCAGGTGTGCCTACGTGTCCCGAACAGACACCAGTGGCCCACTTACACACACACACACACACACACACACACACACACACACACACACGCACACACACACACACACGCACACACAGGGCTTTTAGCGGAGGTTATTGCGTAGAGGTAACCCAAATTGCAGCACTGGGTTAAAATAGACCTGGAGGACAGGCAGCTGGGGGGTGGGGGGGCGAGGTGTTTACCGCTGATGTGGCGCTTTTGACCTGAATGTGCTCTTATTTGAGCAAGGAAAACACAGAAACAATGGCAACAAACTTGTGATGAATATTGTCTTCTGGCGTGCACTCAGCGGACGTTTGCTTCTGTTGCAGGTGAAAGCCCGGCTGTCTTCAACCCCCCTGGACGCACAGGTACGCACATGCTCAGATGGGTGATGCCAACACATGACCGGCAACACTATGGTTGTTTCCTGAATGTTAGACCAGCTTCCTGAAGAATGTGTTTGGTCTCAGATTGGTCTCAGCTCCATTTTTTTTTTGTAGGTGAAACAAACGTTTTTCCAGCCTTGGAATGGGCTCCCACTAACCTCCCTCCTTCCCCCCACTGACAAAGGGATCAATAAATGTTTAGGAGTCATTACATTGACTGTGGAGCTAGTGATCCTCAGACATGACTCTGATCAATAAGTGATTGTGGAGCACTTTCGGACGCAGCTGTTACTGTAGCCTCATCACGCGCCGTTGATTAATGGCGGCTCAGCTTAGTGAAGGGCGGAGGGTTGCTACACAGCGGGTCAAGGTTCCAGCCCGAGATGTTGGGCCGCAGACTTAAGGGTCAATTTGAGATCAATCGGATGTTCTGCTTCCTGGACTTTACAAATACACGCTCGCTCTGTAGGTGATGGTGCCCAGTTAGCACCGCTGGAAACTGTTGACAGGGAAAGCAGCGGCAGTAGAATGAGTGAGGAGTAACTGCAGTAGATCAGAAGCTGAAGCAGGTGTTGTTATAAAGCTGCAGAGTCCATAGTAGGGATGGACGATAACTTATCGTTCACGATATACCGCCAAACACACTCACTCGCTGCATTGGACTGGCACACGTGAACATGACGAGACCGCGACCAAGTGCCACGCTCTCCAGCTCCGTGACGTTTGACAGCCGACACCGGCGTGTGACTGTTGTGGAGAGTGTGCTGGACTTTGGTTCACGATCGTAGTATTTTTTAACAAATGGAACCTTTGATAATAACGCTGGTCGAGTCTGAGTCTCTGGATCTGTGTTTATTTTATTAGATGAAGTGGTCCTCATAGGTTCTCTGACACGGTTGTCTGCCTTGGTTCACATCAACACATGCAGGTCTCCCGCTGCGCCGGCGCCTCGGCCAAACACCGTGGTGAAAATAGTTGGATATTGGACGGCGCTCCGCTCCGGTATTGGCAGCAGCGTCCTCTTCCACATCCCCATTAGGGTTCACTGATCGCGGACACACTCTCACAGACAGCGCTAATGCTACAATGCAGCATGAGTTAGGGTCCATCAACAAATTCTAAAGTGGTCAAAGTATTAGTGAAATCTTCAATAAGGCAATGGCAAGCAAGCATTTTTGAGCATTTGAGCAAGACAAAGGAATGTAATGATTTGGAGATTAGAATATGACTAATTTATTCACATTATTTCTAATATTTCGGTAAACAGCGTTTTTATAAATCACTTTTTTGAAACCATGGAAAATGTTCGGATCGGATAATGTGTGGCTCCGTGTGGTGATGGGAAACAGCTGAGTGTGTTGTTTTGTGGCAGAGAGATGCTCTCTGATGACATCATCTCATGGCGCACTTCCCTCTCAATGATCGCAAAAATAACAAATGGAAACAGGCATAAAGTTGCATTTTCTTTTTCATTAAATTTGTTAATAATGTTGAAACATTTCGATCGCAATCTCATTGTAATTGAAAAGAGCAGCAGTAGTTGCACAATGAGTTGTAGCCATAGCAGTAATAGTACACGTAGAGTTATACTTACCAAAGTAAACAGCAAGTGAAATCTGTCTGTGTCTGTAAGTTTGCGATGACAGTGTGCATGTTTTGCTCCAGTGATGAATGTTACAGTGAGGATGGACCTTTGTTTACATGACATAGGTGACCACACTTCCTGGCAAATAAGGCTGCAATACTGACTCCTCCCATATTTTACCTTATGTGTCTGTACAAACAGAGAGGGCTCCTGTGCAATGTTCAAGTGGCGGTAATCGTACAGTTGTGGTAAAACTATTTGAAGTAGTATGGCATTAAGTGGCGGCAGCCATGTTTGTGACATGAAGAGAGTCCAATTGTAGTTGTCAGACAAGACGACGTGTGCCATGATCACGCTGTGCTTCATCTCACCGTCCCTCCATCCGTTCCTCTCATGGCTGTATTTCCTCTTCCAGCCCGGCGTGAAGCGAAATGGGCGGCTGGGGCAGGGATATCCGTCCATCATCGAGGCTCCAGAGGAACACGAGGAAGATGAGAAGGATGAAGATGTGACCATCTCTGTATCCCTGCCGTCGGAGCAGAACCGAGTGGTGCACCTCCGGGACGCTGGTGCGACGTCTCCGCTGAGACGACCGGCCCGGAAGACCACGGGAGAGATTTCCAGGAGCCCGCCGGCCCGGAACACCCAGGGAATCACACTCACTGCGTTGGACCCGTCCAACCTCAGCCCGAGGTGAGCGCCGCTGTTCGGCCTGTGACTGGATTGAAGCAGAAAACTACTCTTAAGATCAGTGCACATAAAAGGCAGCTGGGCAAATCCAGAGAGGATTTTATTCCCCACTTAATTTTAAACATTCAAAACTCTCTGAAGGCCAATTAAAAGTGAAGCCTTAATATTGATTCAATATTACACAAATTCTGTGGTGCACACTCTCTCATATTCCGGTGGTTGCACTTTTGTTATGATGGTCATTAGGACATTGTTGATGCTACCATTATAGAGATGCATTTTAAGCCTCTGTGTTTATGAAAACGTATATAAATGAGCTTTATTTTGTGTTTGTGCTGCAGGATAGTCGACGGCACAGAGGACAGTGAACAGCCAGAAAGCTTCTCCTTCCCCCAGCCCCGAGGTTGCCCAGCTACAGAACCATCCAGTGCCTCAGCCGCCCTGACAGGTTCCCCCTGCAGACAGGACGGACGGAAGCAAGGCGATGAAGCAGGCTTTTCATGACCTGCTGTTTTGTGTTCCAGATGCGCCGCATGTCAGCAACGCAGAGCTCGCAGCTAAAGCGGAAGAAACTCGAGGTCAGCTGCGACACCTCAACCAGCAGGTGAGTGAGCGAGTCTTTTAGAATCTTGTCACCAAAACTTGAATCCTTTAGATTATAAATTTAAAAAGAGAAACAAAGTGGCCACCTGTTTTTCTCCCTTAAGTCTAAGGCAGCGTTTTTCTACTAGTGTCCGGTGAGAGAGTGTCAGGTGAGCCGTGGGAGTTTCACCTCATATGTCAGGACAGATGAGGTAGGCGATATGATGACATTAAATCATGACAATTAGAAAGTGTTGAGGAGCAACCAAGGTGAGGAGATCACATGGATTCGCTGACATTCTTTCTTTACACTCTGCTGTAGAGCTGCAGTATGTTGATGCGCTGATCTGTCCGCGCACCACAGCACTCCTCTTCTCACACACTCACAGCAAAGAAGCCGCTCACATGTGCAACCTCCAGCTGTTTTTAAACCTGATGTGCCTCTAACTTGACCACACGCTTTCACCACAGAACCATGGAGGGATTGATCCTTGTCGGAGCCGCGACCTGTGACACCGCAGAGCTAACACAGCTAACGGCTAACGTGACGTCTCTCTTCAAAACTTTATTGATATGGACTGTCAAAGTTTGCTCTGTGGCTTAAAAGTTGGCGAAAAACTTAATGCACCTCAAAATAAATGCGCTCCAAAGCATGAAGTGACAAAGAATATTTGTTTTTATGATGCAAGTTCAGGCAAAGAACGCTGAGGATTTGTCTGGAAACTCAAAACTACAATAAAACCATGCAAAAGACAATTCATAAAATAGAAACAGTTATTTAAAGCAAGAAAATAAATTAATAAATCATGATATTTTGACCTTTTTTCCCGCCCCTTTCTGGATGCATTTGAAGCAGATACATTTTCTGCAATTTGGTTCTGCAAATATCCTGGCAAAATAACAACAAGTTTTCACAAATGAATAGGAATTTTTTACAGCACTTTTAAGCTTTGGCTGAGGTTCCTTTGGTGGTGAGCCTCTTTTTTCAATTTTTTTTTCAATGAACCAAGGCTGCCATGGTTCGAAAAAGGTTGCAAAGCACTGGTCTAAGACACAGTGGCTACAGACCCGTTGAGCAACCATGCAGCACTGACGGTATCCCACCACGGAGCGCCACAAATGCTTCATGAAAACAAACTTAAATCCACCTCAGTCACTTTCCCATCATGTATAGTGGCTGGAACACAATCCTCCCTGATAGGTTCATCTGGGATTTCAAACTCATGACTCCATACTTCAAAGACAGCCACCTCAGTCAATTATTTTTGAAAGACTGAGCAAAATCTGTGGTCATGGTGCGACAAATCAAGTGTAATCTTTGGCTTCAATCCCACAATTTCCTTCGTCCTTCAACCTGGGAGCGTCGAGGGGTGACAGCAGGAGGTGAAGCCTGACACAGTGACCTCTGTCCCCTGTGATGGAAAGCGTCATGTGTGACTGACAGATCAATACCAGCTCTGCATGATCAGCATTCTAATCTATGTTTAGAGAGAATAAGTGCGGGGCCATGTGACCCTCACCTGCCGCGGAGGAGGTGACCCGTCCAGTCGGATCACGGCAAGACAGCCCTTTCAGGATATGGAAAATCAATAGCATAAATAAACAGAACGATCGTGCGTCTGTAAGCGAAGAGTATTAATGATGTGACAGAAGCGCTGTCTGAAGGACTGGACTAGGAGGCAATGCACTGCAACAGTCATAGAGCAGTCAGATGTTCTGTATCATGAGCCTTCATCCAAAGGAGGTCAGACTGGGCCTGTGTTCTGATTCATGGTTCTGAGTCTGAGTGCGGGGTCTGATGCAGGGGGATCTTATTTGTGAGAGATGAGACGGTGAGATGTGGGCTGGATGAAGGAAGGAAGAATGGGATGCTTTTTCAAGGGGATCTAGATATCACGACTGGCAGTTGGGCGCCTGAGGAGACTGGGCTCCATGGTACCCCACTATTTTATGAGCTATTTATTTGTTGGTGTTTACAGCAGAATGAACTAAGGAATGGTAACAATGGACATTGATTTTTTTTTTTGGCTCAACTACGGAAGCTCAGAGCTGCCAGCAATGGAAAAAATATTTTTGGATCTGTATCATATTATTTCATGATACGTTTCACGTAATTTCATGATAGATTTCACCTTATTTCATGATACGTTTCACGTAATTTCATGATACGTTTCACGTTATTTCATGATACGTTTCACGTTATTTCATGATAGATTTCACCTTATTTCATGATACGTTTCATGTTATTTCATGATAGTATCACGTAATTTCATGATACATTTCACGATACATTTCACGTAATTTCATAATATGTTTCACGTTATTTCATGATACATTTCAGGTAATTTCATGATAAGTTTCAGGTTATTTCATGATACATTTCACGATACATTTCATGTTATTTCATGATACGTTTCACATTATTTCATGATAGTACCACGTTATTTCATGATACATTTCAGGTTATTTCATGATACATTTCACGATACATTTCACGATACATTTCACGTTATTTCATGATACGTTTCATGTTATTTCATGATACATTTCATGTTATTTCATGATATGCTTCACGTTATTTCATGATACATTTCACGGTACATTTCACGTTATTTCATGATACGTTTCATGTTATTTCATGATACATTTCACGTTATTTCATGATATGCTTCACATTATTTCAGGATACATTTCACAATACATTTCACTTTATTTCATGATACATTTCACATTATTTCATGATAGTATCACGTTATTTCATGATACATTTCAGGTAATTTCATGACACGTTTCACGTTATTTCATGATACATTTCACGTTATTTCATGATACGTTTCACGATACATTTCACGTTATTTCATGATACATTTCACATTATTTCATGATAGTATCACGTTATTTCATGATACATTTCAGGTCATTTCATGACACGTTTCACGTTATTTCATGATACATTTCACATTATTTCATGATAGTATCACGTTATTTCATGATACATTTCATGTAATTTCATGACACGTTTCACGTTATTTCATGACACGTTTCACGTTATTTCATGATACATTTCATGTTATTTCATGATACGTTTCACGTTATTTCATGATACATTTCACGATACATTTCACGTTATTTCATCATATGCTTCATGTTATTTCATGATAGTATCACGTTATTTCATGAATGTATCACGTTGTTTCATGATACGTATCATGTTATTTCATGATAGTTTCACATTATTTCAGGATACGTTTGACGTTATTTCATCGTATTTGTCACGTTATTTCATGAATGTATCACGTTGTTTCATTATACGTTTCACGTTATTTCAGGATAGATTTGACGTTATTTCAGGATATGTTTGACGTTATTTCATAATATTTGTCACGTTATTTCATGACAGTGTCTCGTTATTTCAGCTTCCGTACACAACAACTGAGGCGTTCTTTTTTTCTGTATGGGGTGCACGAGGTAAATCACTAAACCTGGATGTTCGACCAAACCCGATCACTAATGCTCGAATTTACTAAACAGCATAACCAGATATGACGTAAGACACCCTGAATCACCGGAAACAGTCTGGGTAACAATATCATGAAATGATGTGATATGGCAGCTCTGAGCTTCCGTACTGAACATATAATGGCACTGAACCCATGACCATGCAGGGAGATACGATGGGTTTGCGTTGGCTTCACTTTTCACCTGAAGGGCAGCAAAGCCGCAGACACGAGGGTCGACTAGATGGACAGGCCGAAATATCCGGCCTGATACAACAATAATGCAGTGGACATTAGAGACAATATTGACAAACATACATATGAGTGGAGGGTAAGTTCAGCAAAGCCTCATAGTTGGAGTCAGGCATTTTGCCGAGACGCCATGTGAGCGAGCGGCCAAATCAGCTGCTCGCTCTATTACAATCTCTTTGTTTGCCTGCGAGTGATTGCAGCGAGGAGCTTGGATGCTGCTCCAATCACAGTCATCAGGGTCTTTAAAATTCAGACGGCGACTGGAAGGAGAATATTATTCATTCACCGGGGAATTGGGAAGTTAAGTTCAACAGAAGAATGTTCATCTAATTACGCGTGAATCACATTTAAGATGGCGCCCAAAGTTGAGCTGGTGTTCAAAGCGAATTAAAAATGCTAATGTGACTTGTGATACGGCTGAAGTTCGACTGAGCTTTTCTCAAAAGTTTCAGGGTCTGGAGCCCCGGAATCATGTTGACAGCGTGTCGGATTGGACCGTGCTGTCCAGCCTTCCCGAGTCAGTCTATTTTTACCAACACTTGAATTTAGACGTTTTGGCTACAGGGATGAAAATGTGTTCACGCAGTTATCAGAGGACTGGACTGGGAAATCAGACAGGGCTCAGTGGACAGATGTTATATCTAAGGTCCGACCATAGTTCACTGAAGGATGGTCATGACATGAACTTGCATCTCTCAGCTGAGACTGAAACTGTTGAGATTGTTGTCTAAAACCTGGCAAACTACGTTGTTTCTTTCAGTGTAAAATACTGTACTGCTATTGTATTAGTGACTGTAAATGGCCCCATTGCGAATGTGTGTGTGTGTTCAAGTGAAGACCAATTTTGGGGAAAACATTGAGGATTTCAAAACTTCAAGCTCATTATAACTGGGTTTCAGTTTGGTCCTGGTTAAGGTTAGCATGGTGTCTTGGATGGTTAGGTTTAGGGTGAGAGGCTGGGGTAAGGGTCATGGCAATGAACGGTCCCCACAAGGAAAGAAATACAAAGGTATGTGTATATGTGTTGTTCAACTGAGTACACCCTGCAGTGGACTGGTGTCCCATGATGTTTTCCCCTTAGTAGCAGGGCCGAGATTTCAACCAGCAACCTCATGCTGACTAAACCGTTTGCCTAGGTGATCTGATATTTTTTTTCTTAAAGGTTGACACTGGTACAAACGTGGATCCAGCAGGGGGTGATGATTTTTACTTGTCAGTTTGTGCTGAGGTATAATTATAGCATAAACCTGAGGCGTCAAAGTTAGTGACACCAGGGGCTGAAATTTTAAAGTCAGAAGCAGAAATAATCGTGAATCATTTCAGCATATCTAAGGTTCAACACCAACTCACCGCCTGACACTACAAGGGTGGCTACAAAGAGCACAGCCTGCTGAAACCCTGGTTGCTTCTCGAGCCACGGTACAAACAAACTTTAGAGGTGGTTTAGTTCCAAGTATTACGTTTTGTTTTGAGCCAAGCATACGGATGTAAAGCCAGTGGGCCGCATGACATGACTTGACCGGCCGGATTTGGCCCCCAGACCTGGAGTTTGACAAAGCTGACAGTGTACAAGTAACATCCGACTTAGGACAGGGATTGATTCCGACCAACCGCTCGTAAGTCAGATTGGACATAAGTCGAATGGCATTCAAAATAGCTGAAGCGAGGGTTGTACAGTAGGTGCTACTGTAGCGGTAGATGGCTGTGTGAAAGTGAGATCCTGGGATACTGTGCTGCTGTGACTGTCGTACGTGTTACCGAGCTGCTACGTGCTGCGGTGCCAGACATTGGATAATAAATAAGCATCTGCTGGCCGTGGTTGTAAGTGCGGGTGGACGGAAGTCGAGCAGGTCAAGTCGGATGTTACTTGTATAGCGCATCTGATGCAGGTAGTCTTTGCTCCTCATGAGGGATTGAATTGGACGTTGCTGGAAAGTCTCCCACGCCAGTACTGAGCCTGGTCTGGTTGATGGTCCCGGTTCCTTCAGTGGCAACTGCCCGGACTTGACACGGTGGAGTCTGAATCTGTGATCGGCTGTTGTCGACTGACGATGTTGATGTCACGGCAGGTGAACTCTCTGGAGAGCGAGGTGGCCGACCTGGGACAGCTGATGAGGAGGATGTCCCAGCTCATGGAGGCCCTGGTGTCGTCCGTGCCGCAGCCTTCTGTCGGCTGCCCGACGCTCTGCTCGCCAGCGCACCACGTCTACCTGCCCCACGCTACCCCTCCGCCGTCGTACCCCTCCCCAACCTCCTCTCAGACTGCTTCCACCTGGACTGACACCCCCATGTCTTTGCCCTCCTCCCCGCTCATCCTCCCCCTGCAGCAGCAGCAGCACACAGCTGTCTGCCACAGGGACTCCTACTCACACAGGCCCCAGGAGCTTCATCTGGGATACGCCGCTGTCCCTGCTCCACTTTTAGGCCCCTCTGCCCTTCAGCTGCAGCCCTCCTCCATCATCACGGAGCCTCACCTTCCTTCCTCACCTCTCAGCTCGCCCGAGACTCTCCACTACAATGAGCTGGCTTCCACAGGGTCAAGGGTATGCAGTGCACCTCCGCAGGACGGGGGAGATGGAGGGGTCTCCTGAGAGCCCGGGACCAGCTGCAGTGGGAACCTTCCTGGACTCTGCCGGACATTTTCCAGGAGCATCCGTTAGGGTTTGAACAAAGAACACTGGCACGTATCTATACACAGTCTGGTTGCATGAAAAGAGTAGGTGTGTAGCTTTACCTCATAGAATATCGGTACCTTTAGAGCGGGAGTACTGGGCTGCTCAGAGAGTCTATAAATCCCCGCTCCTCTGAAGACAGTCCGTCCCCGTAGCAACGGCAAACTTTCCCCTGCACACATGAGTCTACGTCGAGTCATAAGCTGCATTTCACGGAATGGTTATCGCCCTTTGTTCAAGCAACAAACACGTCAACATCTTTATACGATGAAAATAACACTCTATGAAAGTCATTTGTTAGTTAGCTGTGCCTAAAAGGGTCTGGGAATCATTTTTCTATTGATTTATGTATTTATTTGAGAGAGAGGGCTGACATTTGAAGCTTTTCAGAGTAACACAGAGCAGCCAAAAGTGTACTTTACAGAGGATTTCTGTATTTATTTGCCCTATATTTTCACGATTTCCTCAATAAGTGGCAATATTTACACTGATTTTTTTCTTTTTTTTCAGTGCACTAATTCAGATTGCCCTGCTGTGTGTTGTCAGGGTTCATGGTGATGCATTCGAAGAGCTGTTCAGCAATCTGTCAAAGATATATTAAAAACAACAATTTAATATAGAGTCAGTGGTCACCCAAGTTCAAAATGACAAGGTCAGTGAACGCATCAAAGGATTCCAGGTTTCACGTCTGAAGTGAAAATTGATTTTAAACTGTAATATTAAACATAAAGATGATTATCCTGAAACAACGCACACAGAAATCTGCACCACAGCAAAAAAATAGAAAACAATTCACTCCATCTGAAGATAGCTTTTTGGATTTCCTGTATCAAAATACTTTGTTAAATGTCAGAGAGGAACTATTTGTGCTTTGCATTTTTCAACTGAAACAGATTCATGAGAAATCCTTCAGTGTAGATGGATCCATCACCACCTTGTCTTAGGTTCTGAGTCACCCTTGCAAAACCTTATTGTAGCCTTAACTCATCCACTTGAATAATTGTCTCTGTCATCAGTTTATATTTCTTCACGACTGTATTCTGTGTTTTTGTTTTCATCCCATACACGATGTCAACACCGGGCTGAACGGAGCTCAGATGGCTTCATGAGAAACGCATGTTCTCTGTAGGTCTGGACTGACCAAACGCCCTCCGGCGTCCTGCGAAGCCTTTCTGTACAAGACGGCTGCCTTGTTGAGAACTGCAGTTTGAGGTCGGCTAGTTTGGCTTGAGGCCGTCTGGAGGAAGTGCCCCTCCTCCACCACCGTTCCCGCATCCCTTGGATCAGTCAGGGTTTGGACCGGGGGATCAGTCTGGTGTGAGGAAAGTGAGACACGGTTTTAAGGCACTTTACGATGTCCTCAGGGATGAAGGAGGCGGAGCCTTGCTGGATATAGTGAATGGTGGTACAGTAGGAGAGGGGCACTTGGCGCCTCAGGTCACGCCGACGTCTGCCACATGCTTCCATCTGCCTTACTCTCCTTTATTCTCTGCATGCGTTCCAGAGCCTTTCGCCTGTAGTGGCACACGCTGCATGTCCCTCAGTGGAAAACCCCAGCTTGCCATTAATCTACTTTAAAGGAAACGGCGTTCAATCCTTTAGCAGTTGGACCCAGGCATTTACTGACTCATTTTTATCGGAGGTGAAATGATCCGGCCGCTTATTTCGCTCTGGAAGCGGCTGGAGGACAGAGCCCGGAGCAAACTATTACAGAATTGGCCCGCGATGCATGAGCAAGGCCGGTCTCCTGGCCGTCACCCGGGGTGAGCGAGGCTGCCATGGATTTTCTCCGCTGCCGAGGGTGAAGGCAATATTCCCGCATCAAAGCACAATAGGGGAGTTTTTATATTTCTATGAATGTATCGATGCTAAATATGTATTTTTTTACCTCAAAGAATGCAAGCACATGGAAGGCAGCCAGTCAGGCTGAAGCCGGGGTCCGATCCTGTCGACCCACCAGATGTTCTCTTCTTATGATGTATAGTCTTCTCTGCCAATGGAATGTACTGTATTTAAACTTTTTTCCTTATTTTGATATGAAATACAAAAGAATCTGTTATGCTAATAAATAACAAATATGACTGTTAAGTGTTTCTTTGTGTTCAGTGCGAGCGGGACGTTTCTTCAAAGGAGGCCGCGGACGGCAAACACGCCCCACTTAAATCAGTTTGGTGTAAGGCTGCTGTCGAAAAAGAAGCAAGTCATGACAGTTTTAAAGGCAGAATCAACTTGTGTGAAAAAAGGTGATCATACAGATCAGTTCCATAAGATGTCATGTCATGTGTGTAGAAGGAGCCATAGACAATGTTGTACTGACCAGAAACCACCAAAACTTGAAATGTGATGAAAGGAATGAGAAGACCAAACATGTTCCGCACTTCCAAACATGATCTTTCCTCCTACTTTACTACAGTGTCCTCTGTCTCTGGGCCCCCTGCATAGCCCTCTAAATTGTGAGGGACGTGCTCTAAATTCTTTGACTTCAAACAACCATTTCAATACAATTATTTATAGAGAAAGCGCCACCTTCTGCGCTCTAAAGATGAGGAAACTGTTTCATGAATCTCTACTAGCCACTGTCCCACACAGCGAATTATCAGAGATGAAGTGTCAACATCTTCCAGGTCTCGCGATATAGCAGGTGTTTTATTGACATTGAAGTTCGAAAATGCACTGTTTTGTGCGTTTATATTCAGAATTCTTCTTTTTCCCCACTTCCCCTCTGTTCCTGGAGGCTGTGGAGGCGGAGTCATATTGTAGTCACCAACCACTTAATCATTGTAACTTTGTTATTATTAAATAGAATGATTTTTTAAAAATCTATTCAGACTGGTATTGTACTATAAAATTGTTGGTCTTCCATGTAGTGTATTCAGTGTTAAAAAAATATATATAGCTGTCATGGAATTACATTTTCAAATATGCAGAGTTTTTGACTTCCACTGTCAAAAATATAAATATTAAGCATCTGGTCACAATGTTATGGCAATGTACTTACACATTGTACATGCAATTTTCAGGTATTGTACGTTTCATTTGTGCCATTGAACGCTGAAGTTGAAAAATCTGAACTTTGACAACAAGTCACAGAAGAGATGATGGTTGGTTGCTGGCATCCACAACTCAACTGACCCCCACGGTGCAGAGCCAGGAACCTATGAAGAGCTAAAACTTCACTGGTTGAATGAATAAATACAGAGTGAAACCAAGTTGGAAGACAGGACAACAAAAGGCAAATGTGATGGATGATGTAATGGGGCTTGTGTTGCCTAGCAACCGTCATTGGTGCGGGCTTCAATGGCAAGGACAGTTGACTTATTGTGTTTGAAGACATCTCTCACGAAAGCATGTTCTTGTGAAGCAGCAATTTAAGCTGGTAGCTTCAGAGGAGGGCGTCTGACTGAAGCCACAGCTTCCACACAGGAAGGTACTCGCCTTTAATCCACAACAGATTTTGTCAAACAAGTTTGATTCAAAACACAAAATATTTATTCATATTAAAACAGCTGGAGCTGGAGGAGCTTATAGTGAGTATTTTCCCCAGACCTGCTCTGTCTGTGTCCCCTCCCTCCCCAACATCCTGCGTCCAGAACGTATTTCCGTCCTGTTTCTGTTTGTATTCTTGTGACTTCTAAACAACATCAATTGCGCGTCTCCAGCCCGGTGTGAGGGATGAATCCCACACTCGCTCTGTCGTGCCGCTGCAGACGGAGGACAAAATCTATGAATGTATTTAAGGTTTGAGCTCACGGAAACAGGAGTGAGGTCAAGAAGGAACCATCTGCAGGAATCCAGCACCCAGAAATGGCAACTTCTCCTGTGTTGCAGTAATCTGACTTTTCGTGGGAGCTGTAGCACACCATGCTTGTGTTTTGTTGTATTGTGAAAATGGCTCGACCATTGTTGAAGTGTCTGAAACAAAGACCAGATAGTCTGCCACGTCCTGTCCTGAGCTTCTTTCATGTCCTGTCTGAGTCAGCGGCGGTGGAATCTTTGTGTTGGGTTTTCTAACAGCTGCATTTACTCCACTCAGCACTGGAGGAGCCACAAGTCCTGCGCCAGAACATCATGTTTTCATGATATAGTGCCGCCAACTTTCATGGATTCACTCTTGTTCTCTGTCCCTGTGGACCTTCCTGCAGTGGAGTGAGTATTTCCTTCCTTCTGATCTGCTCCATGGGTGCATTTCTTTCAAGCACCATGTTTTTCATTTAGATTTTAAGAGCATTTCTGAAGCACCGGGGTTTTAGACTAATAATTTCCGACTCCTCAAGGCCGAGTTTCGAGGATGCTGAACTACAATATCTCTTGTTAAAACTTCACTTCCACTTGGGTTACAGACGTCCCTACGCGTTCGTCTTGTCCGTACCATCTACACCTGGATGCTAATGCAACCAGAACCAGATGGAATCTTTCTCTCTTGTGGTAAATACTCATTTGACATTTAATCTCATATAATCTTGTTTTACCCGCACCGTTTCACTGAGAACAAGCACAACTGCTTTCAGACCAGTGATTCAGATGGGAAGTAGGCGGAGCCAGGATTGTATAGCTCCGATCAGAGTTTGATGGATGCATTTTGGCAGCTGTAGTATTGGGCAACCTGCAAAAGGTTGTACATTTGATCTGCAAAAACTCAATGTCAGAAGAAAATAGGGCTGTACGGAAGCCATTGTTGGGAGTCGGTGTAGCTTTCCTTAGTCCCCAGTTTGAAAACTGGCTCTGACAACAGACCACACAACAAGATATTTAGATGAAAACCTTTATTTCTCAATTGTCTGTGGATGGAGTTTGCCAAAATGTGGATGCTTATTTTACAGATGACGACAGCTGTAAATGCTTCTTTAGGAAAGTGACAAGGCAAAGACAGAGGCAAACAGCCCAGTTTCAGAGCCACAGATACAGAGACACAGAAGTGGGCGGAGTTATCAATTATACCTAGACATGGAGGTGGACTCTCCATGACATACAGGTTTTTTTGTTGTGTTTTTTCAGTTGTGTTGTAAGTATTGCTCTTATATAACATTTCAACAGATGGTGCAGTCAGGACTGCAGTGGTCTCCCATCACCTGGAGCACGAGCGTCTGCTTCCTGACTTGGGTGGTTCCCATGTACGTCATGTTCTGCTCACCATGGGAGCTTGATGGCGCTCTCTGTGTCGCCATATTGCATGAAAAGTACTTGAGTGACCATGAGGAAGTCCGACAGGTGTCGTGATCTTTCGCTGGAGTGTTTGTTCTGCTGTTTTCCAAGTCACTTTTATGTCGCTAACCAACCAAACAACAATCGAGTGCAGTAATTCTCCATATGTTTTTGTCGTGGTGGCCTGTTTGTGGTTGGACGTGAGGGTTGGCTGGGCATGGGTGGCAGCTGAAGGTCACCAGAGCGCCAAGTGAACGCCCACCGCTGAAACTTCACCTCATATATCATGGGATTCATGTCCCTCCCTGGTGGTGGCTCTCATTTCCATGCTGGATCGACGGCGCTGGTATTTGTGATGATTAAATATTTGGATTGGACGGAACGTCCGGCGCATCTGTGGGAATACTCTTATGAAAGCGGTCGCTCCCCAACACATCCATATTTAATGTTGTCCACACAATGTCACCAGCGCTGTTTATGCATCATTTTGTCCACCTGCGAGCAAACTCATCTTTTATTCACTCTTTTCTAGTAATTACCCAAAGCACAGACCCATCTGCCTCAGCGCCTTCCCTCATTTATTCCTTGAGAGTCCAAAAATCCCCTCAAAACTGCTCATTTTCCTGCCGTACGTTAATGCACTTCATTGTTGCTGGATTCATTCAGTCCTTTCCACATTGTGGCCGTGACCTAAATGCAGCCGCAGTTCTTCACATCCTTTCTTCCACAGACACTGTGGATCCACACGCTGCCACACACACACTGAACCGCTGCACCAAACTGCCTTCCTTCACTGTAGACCACAGTCAAAATATGCTCAAGACCTTCACGATGGATTCCCAGAATGGAGATCACACCAGGGCGTCACGGCGTCACAGCTTCTCAGAGGCAGCTATTTGCATCTCTGATGTAGAAAGTCAGGTGGCTGCTGATGAATGAGCCTGAAATGATCCCGTGGGTGCGGCGGGGTGAGCGGCGCTCGCGGGTAGGGTGGTGAAACAATGTGCATGTCAGGAGCATGATTCATTGAGGGTTCCTCGGTTTGTCATCCCAGCTTCACCCTCAAAGTCAAAGCGGAACACCACATTAGCACCTGGCAAAAAAAGTTCACTGGCATTTGAAAAGATGAAACTCAGCTCATGCTCATACCGGGCTTGAGGTGTCTGGTGGAAGTGGACGGTTCTGGGCATGAGGAACTGCGTGAGGATAACTCAGAGATGATGCGCCTCCATTGGCCACCTACATGCCTTTCAGAGAGGGGTCACCGACCCCCTAGCACAAGACCCTAGTGTTGTGAAGGAGCCCACCATACCCTAGATCCAGTGAAGATCAAGACCAGAGCATACGAAGACCAAGACTCCTGTCAAGGAGGAGCGAGGCCAGGGGTGGAGTCCAATTCCTTCCTTAATCCTCAACCTCAGCCTCAAGAATGTGCAAGTGCAAGTGCTGTCCTGATTCTTAGGGAGTTAGGTTGAGCAGCACCTTAGGATTGAAGCAGACTACCCTGAATGCACTGCATATTTTCAGCCAATAAAAAATGGCGTCCAAAATGGCAAAGAAAACAAGTTACAAATATAAGTGTTTTCGTTGTTCATGGAGGTATAACATTTGGTCACATTAATGTGGGAGTATACGGTGGCAACCAGGAAGATGTTCTTGAAAACAAAAGACTTTAAAGTCGCATTTTACCTCAGGGTTTTGTAATGCTGCAGATTTTTGTCTTTTAAAACAACAAGACAAGGTTCAGAGAAAGAGGCTCAGTATGTGTAGTTGAAGACAACGCTCACACAAACATACATGCATGTGTGGTCCTCTTACAGGAAGATCAGAGCATTGCAAGGTAATGAAAAAAGCACAAGTAAAACATTAAACAGCGGCCACTAGTGGTAGCGAGTTGTAAAAACAGATTCCACAATATTGTGATTTCAAAAATAGAAATGAAGAAAATAAATAAATCACAGCAGGTGTCGTCTCGCCTGGTTCAGCTGCACCAAGACAGTGGACTTGAGACTGGACTTGTACCTCACCCTCTGCTGCCACTCACAGCGTCACACCTCTGCTGAAGTGAGCTCTTCCACAGTGTGTCAAGTATTTAGCTCCTCATTTCGAGTGGTGGGAAAAAAAGGTCTGGAAGCCTTTAGAAGTTGACAATCTCATATATTATGAAAAAATATTTTTGTGTGTTTCAAAAGGAGTGGCTGCATTTTACAGACTCACACTTTTTTTGTTTATTGTCTACAAGGAAAAACCAAAACTAAAGTCTTGTCAGTTTCACTGTGTCAGTTCTCAACATTGTTGGGGTCAAAGTCAAACAATAACAGATAATATGTTCAAAACTGAACAAACAAAATCAAACCACCACATCACCAAATTGAGATTTCGTAGTGCAGCCATTAGCTCACAGTGGAATGCACGACTCTTTCCCAGCAGAGCATGTTGGGAGCTGTGTGCGGCTGCTGTGTCTTCACATTAGTCCAGCACTGACATGACAGTCTGAATGCTCTATTGATCAAATGGAGGAATCCTCCGCCTTTTGGAGGTGAACCAGATCTGTCAATCCGATGTGTTATTTTCACGCATCCTGGCTCAATGACCGCGGCGGCAACCTCCCGAGGAGGCTCATTTCGGACTCCTCTCTCCGCGATCCCGGCCGGACGAACACGTCCTGACACCAGAGTGAAGCAGAGGGACGATGAGGGAGAGGGGGGAGCCGTGACTGAGACCCTCATGTAAGAGATATTGTTGAGGAGCAGAGTCTTATTCAGGGCCTCAGTCGGCAAATGATGTTTTGAGAGGTCAAAGCAAAGAAGAACCAAAACAGTGTTGAGTCACAGTCAGAGGAGCCTGAAGGGCACCAAGCTTTCATCGGGTTTATAACAGGTGGAGAAGAGGGAAATTAATTTCATCATTTTTGTAGTTTTAATTCCACTTTAGCGTTTCATCTTTAGCTCCTCCAGAAACTCATCCCAGGCCGCGCCACATTATTGCTCTTTTTATTTAGACTCTGAAACATTTTGGATTCGGCTAATCAGGTTTTATGTCATGTTATTAAAACTGAAATGCCACGGGTATTAATATCGGAAAATTGTTTGAAAAATACAGCGGGGAGTCGCAGATAAGCGTGTTAGGTGAAATTGAAACATCGGCGGGAAGAGAAGACTTTTCCTAGTTTGGTGTTGTTCGAGACTGTTGTGTCTGCAGCGACTCCGGTTTGAAGCCGTGTCACGGCGCCTTTCGTTTACAAAAACATCTCAGTAGCCGCCAGAGTAGCTGCCGTCCGATGGTTTGGACATGTTGGATGGAGAAGGTTAAGACTAAAGGAGGAAGCTGTCTTGCTGTGGTGACCCGGGAGATAGAGAAGGATGACGGAGAAAGATTAATAACGACAATAAAACAATCTTCAATCCAGTTTTACCTCATTCACCAGGTAGGAAAGTAACCGGCTGGTGGAGCTTTGGTTAATCTGATGACTTGAGGTGAGAAGAGTCAAGGATCCACTCCCCAGTGTCTTCATGACCTCCGCCTTGTCCCTCTTGTTCAAAGGGCTTTGGAAACGTCTTGGTTCAACTCTGGGCTCGATATATAATCTAGGATCAGAGGATCCTCAAGAATGAACAAAAAACTGAGTGGAACTGAAAGATCTGTCTCCTTTGAAGCAGAACTGAGCCATACAAGCCAAACACCTGCTGCCTGGAGCATTAAGTACACAAGTATATTCATATCTTTATAGATCAATAAGTATTGACAGGAATTATTGAAAAAAAAAGTGATTTTTTTTTTTGGAGGCTATCACATAATTTTCTCATTTCTTCTCTTCTCACCCCAGAAGAAAGAAATGATCCATATTAATACGTGCTGCTGCATGGAAAACAGTTTTGTTATGAATCCATCAAGTTACACGGCAGCTGGGCTTTATTTTTAATTCATGGGCTTAAATATTAAAGAGAGGTTCCGAACTGGAGGTGTTTTAATAAATTAACTTTTGTAAGTTAAAAAAAACCCATAATGATCAAGGTATTAATTCATAATTTTGACTGATAACACTCCCATTTTTTAAGGCTTAAAATGCCAAACAGCAGATGTGAGAGCGTGTCTGGTTTGTACGTCACGCTCACGTAATATCATTATCTTCACTGGCTTTTCATGTCTTTTCAACCACGTTTTCAGATCTGACCTTGCCAAAACAAAATTGCACAGACAATATCAGCAATAAATACTGAACCCAGAGTTGCCATGGCAACTGCTAAGACACACCACGAGAATACTCTGTGATCAGTTACACTTAAAGTCCAGTATCGCCTGTTGGACTTTTGCCTTGCTCTTGTCACAAAGGTGGTTTTTAAAACCAAGACAAACACTCGCTGGTACGATTTGGTTCTAAGTTCTAAGTCAGAGCTCTGCTAAGATGGATTTGAAACCACTAGGGGCCAAACTGAGATGAACCTTTTCAGGAGCAGCAACATACGACTTCCCTCTGAGCCTGACACGAACAATTCAGTGCGCATCAACTCTAAACAGGAAGTAAGAAGACGGGTGTTTGATGTCAACGCTGTCCATCTACAGCGCCACGGAAGATGATGCTGATGGAAGTCGGTCAGGCAGAAGGAGCCAGAGATGAAAGGGGCTCTGAACGGAAAGAAAACTTTTAGTGAAATACTGAGGTGGACTGTTGAGTCAGATGTGATACGCATGTATGAAAGCTCAATTTGGGAGAGCAGAAGATGAAAGTCCAGTGGCTCTCTGTTTAGATTCTCACTTCATACCACACACGAGATGGGATGAGTCTCAGGGGAGGAAAAAACATTCCGTCAGCAGGTCAGACGATGTGGCCACAGAGGCGGCACCTTTGTGCCGGTCACAGTGGGCGTTATTGAACTGCTAACGTGCTGCAGGAGAGGCCGGCGTTGGTCTCATTCTGGTCCAGCGAGAGTCAGACGTGGAAACTTCAGACGTCAAACTCACACCGATGACTCTGCAACAGCTTTCCATTGAAGCCCTTTCACCTCCGAGGAACAAAAAATGAATGAGAAATGAAAGATATTTTTGTGTGACCTTGGAGTCACCTGAGCACGGACGATCAAGAGGGAGTCATGTCTCAGTTCCATCTGTACATGTTTAAATTAAAACAAAAACAAAGCATTGGCCCCTGGATGACCCCTGCCACAGCCCTGCATTTACCATTCTCTATACGTGTGTGTGTGTGTGTGTGACAGTGGCTCCTCTGACCTCTGCCTCCGAGCAACAGACACACGACTGGGTTCCCTTCTGAAAAGTGCTTTATGGGTTACAGCGCCATACAGAAGGATGTTAGCGCACACGCTCCGGGCGTTAAAGACGTGAAGGGGCTTTCCCTGTGACGTCATCTTTAGACCCCTGGAGGTGTGAACTCAGGACTCTTAAACATGGCGGTGGGGTCAGAACAACTATGATCTCACGTCAGTCTGAGAGCTCACGGCGCCCTCTGCTGGTTACAAGACTGAACCCTACAAAAACATCACAGTGAAGAAGGTTTAAAGTGGCTGAGGAAGTAGCAGTAGTATTAGTCGTGATGGACAATAGTGATAGAAAATGTGGTGGTGGAACTGATAGTAATAGTAGTGTCCTAAGAAGCAGTAGTCTATAGAGTAGTAGTATCCATAGAAGTATGTGTTTGTAGTATAAGTGGATGTAGTGATGCTATTAAAAGTAGTAGTGGTGATAGTACAGCTGCAAGCATAGTAGTAGGTGGAAATAGTGTTAATAGAAATAATAATATTAGTTTTAATAGCTGCGAACTTGTGGTGAGAGTGCTAGTACTACTAGACTACATATTCACAATGGTGAGGCGAGTGTGTAAGGAAGGAATCATACCGACAAAGTCTTGTCTCTACACTTGTACTACCACAGTAGTATTAGAAGCATTAGTATTAACAATTGTGATACTAGTGGCTGTAGTGGTATTAATAATTGCAGCAGAGCTAGGGAGTAGTAATCGTCACCAAAGTAGTACAACTTCAGCGGTAGTAATAAAATATAAATAATATAATAAATAATAAAATAAAAGTGGAGACAGTAGAGTCGAGTCGAGGGTATCAAGAGTGGTATAGTCATAGTAGTAGCAGTGGTAATGTTGGTATTTAGAGGAGAAAAAGCAGCAACCACAGCAGTGGCAGTAAAAGTATGCATCGCAGTAATAATGGTAATAATAATAATAATAAGTTATTTATTGGAAACTAATAGCAAAGCGCCTCTGTCAAGACTATGGTTGTCACAGAGACGGACATGTGTCGCGGCAGTGTCCCTGGAATCCTGTGTATATTGGAAACATGTGAGTGCGTGATGTCATGTAATGCCTGCGCATGTGAGGCCCTACTGTGTTCAAAGAATGAGCCTGGTCCTCAGCTGGAATCCAGCGTGGCTCCCACACTTCACCTCCAAAAGGAAATAGAAAACAAAATAGTCGTTCTAGACAACTGGTGAGTCGCCGGTGACAGCAGGCCTCACCTTCATGAGACACACAGTCGCTGCGAAACCTTCATGACTTCGCCATAAGAGGCCGCCACGCTGACCCCTGGTGTGACTGTCCATCATGACCCTCCATCACAAGTCATCCAAACACAATTATATCAAATTACTTTTAATGATTTAATCCACTTGACTTCAAAAATATGCTAAATCTCTTTGAGGCTCTGTGTACGCTCATCAAGAGCAAACTTGTGACGCTGTCTGTTTCCCAATCCTCGGCTACAATAACGCTGAGCATCACATGCCCCGTCCTGAGCACAAACTTCCTTCTGCTATTGTCGCGCCCCTCAGCTCATCATGACTCGGCACAAACCAGCGACACACCGCCGAGGTGAGGAGGAGTGAATCCTGAGGTGAACCTGGATCACCTCCCACTGTTGTGACCAGGACGCTGTGGTCAAGTCAAGTGGGATCTGGGGGAGTAGTACTCCCAGACCTTGAGGCTGGTTTGATCCTTCCTTCTGTGCTGGGCTCTGCTCCGAGTCTTATGAGTGACTGAGCTCCTCATCCAATCTGAAATGAGCCACAGATCCACACCTGGAGCAAGCAGGGTGTGAGAACTCCATCCAGGAGGAGGAGCTGATCCTCGCCCCTGCTGCTTCACTGTCAGACATGAAGAAGCTGTGCAGCTGCAGAGAGCCTGAAGAGAACCTCTTAGTTTGATGGTGATGCTGTTGCAACCGACACCCACAAAGTAGTGAAACAGGACACGACTTGTAAACGCTAACACAAAATAGACCATCATGACGCATGAAAATGTCATGTGACTTGTACGCTAGCTCCTGTCAAGGTCAAAGTTGAACCCAAGAAGAGGAAGACGTGTCCACATGCCACTCGTCTCTCATGAGTTTCCTGAGTCCCGGTCATAATGAGTAATGAGTTGCGTCTTGTTAGGAAACATCACATGTTCAGGGCCTCAGATTAAATGATGGAGCGTCAGGGCAGGGCAGAGGGAGACAGTGGAGGAGCAGGAGCAGGGCAGAGAGCAAGCAAAACACACGCCGACTCTTGATCTGTTTCACGCCGTACAATGGGACAGCTCAGATTAATATGGCTTCTTGCTGGTGTGTGCGCGCTTCAACAAGTGGATGGTCGCAAAAGTGAGTAGCAGATATTCATGTCGTATTGTGTTGCGACGTCGTAGTAGTGATAGACAATAGTGATAGAAAATGTGGTGGGGGTAGTAATAGTAGTGTCTTAAGAAGTAGTAGATCTATAGAAGTATACGTGGTGTTTGGAGTATAAGTGGATGAAGTGTTGGTGCTAATAAAAGTAGTGGTGGTTACAAGCTTAGAAGTAGGTGGAAATCACTTTTAGTAGCTATGAACTTCAAAGTGGTGAGAGTGCTAGTACTACCAGTACTTGACTACATACGCTTTAAATTCAGGGGAAAAATAAAATAAAGGTAAAAAAAATTGACAATGAGCGACACAGTGTGTTCGTAATGTTTTATTATTAACCTAAATTATTTTTCATGTTAAACGGTTTGGGATTGAATCCGTTCACGTTTCTTTCCTATGAGTCACTCCTTCTGTCCATCAGCTGCCGAAGAGTCAGAGTCCCATGAGCTTCATTATCTCCTCTGACAAACACAGAAGAGCACATGAGTGCTCAGTTACTCTTGAAATAATCGTTCATATTACACCATGTGATGAATAGCT